>NW_026961282.1:0-42770 GCF_963924245.1 Chroicocephalus ridibundus
GTCCCACATCCAAAGTGCCAAGAGAGAGCTTGCTCTCCCTGTCTTTGAGTACTGTTTTCGCTGTGCCGGTTACCTCTTTGCTAACATTCTCTTCAGCGCTGCAGGGAAACCAGGAACCACGTGGAGAAGGCACCCACACTGAAAGTGCCTGGAGGGAACATTGGGGCTTCTTCTCAGTGTCTCTGACATAGGGTTTCACTGTCCCGGGAAAGTCTCTGCTAACACCCTGCAGAGCGCTGTGCCCAATCTACAGAAACGTCTTGCGGTATCTCCTACAGGGAAAGTGCCAGGAGGGAATTGTCGAGCTTGTTCTCAGTGTCTCTGAGAATTGCTCTGATTATCCCTGTGACCTCTTTGCTAAGACTCTCCAGAGAGCCGTCCTCAAAACCAACACACATCTTGACATATCTCCCACATTGATCGCAGTGTCTCCAGGAACGGCATTCAAGGAGCCAGGAACTTTTCTCCCTACACTGTCCATTGAGTTGTCCTCAAAACCAATATACATCCTGCTATATCTCCCACATGGAAAGTGCCAGGAGGGAGAAGTGGCGATTATGTTAGACTTTCTCGGAACTGCTTCAAATCAACTAGATATCTTTGTGCTGTAAATCTCCAACAGCCAAACGCAAAAGCAGCAAACATCTCGCTGTATGTCCCACATCCAAAGTGCCAAGAGAGAGCTTGCTCTCCTGTCTTTGAGTACTGTTTTCACTGTCCCGGTTACCTCTTTGCTAACATTCTCTTCAGCGCTGCAGGGAAACCAGGAACCACGTGGAGAAGGCACCCACACTGAAAGTGCCTGGAGGGAACATTGGGGCTTCTTCTCAGTGTCTCTGACATAGGGTTTCACTGTCCCGGGAAAGTCTCTGCTAACACCCTGCAGAGCGCTGTGCCCAATCTACAGAAACGTCTTGCGGTATCTCCTACAGGGAAAGTGCCAGGAGGGAACTGTCCATCTTGTTCTCAGTGTCTCTGAGAATTGCTCTGATTATCCCTGTGACCTCTTTGCTAAGACTCTCCAGAGAGCCGTCCTCAAAACCAACACACATCTTGACATATCTCCACATTGATCGCAGTGTCTCCAGGAACGGCATTCAAGGAGCCAGGAACTTTTCTCCCTACACTGTCCATTGAGTTGTCCTCAAAACAATATACATCCTGCTATATCTCCCACATGGAAAGTGCCAGGAGGGAGAAGTGGCGATTATGTTTAGACTTTCTCGGAACTGCTTCAAATCAACTAGATATCTTTGTGCTGTAAATCTCCCAACAGCCAAACGCAAAAGCAGCAAACATCTCGCTGTATGTCCCACATCCAAAGTGCCAAGAGAGAGCTTGCTCTCCCTGTCTTTGAGTACTGTTTTCGCTGTGCCGGTTACCTCTTTGCTAACATTCTCTTCAGCGCTGCAGGGAAACCAGGAACCACGTGGAGAAGGCACCCACACTGAAAGTGCCTGGAGGGAACATTGGGGCTTCTTCTCAGTGTCTCTGACATAGGGTTTCACTGTCCCGGGAAAGTCTCTGCTAACACCCTGCAGAGCGCTGTGCCCAATCTACAGAAACGTCTTGCGGTATCTCCTACAGGGAAAGTGCCAGGAGGGAACTGTCCATCTTGTTCTCAGTGTCTCTGAGAATTGCTCTGATTATCCCTGTGACCTCTTTGCTAAGACTCTCCAGAGAGCCGTCCTCAAAACCAACACACATCTTGACATATCTCCCACATTGATCGCAGTGTCTCCAGGAACGGCATTCAAGGAGCCAGGAACTTTTCTCCCTACACTGTCCATTGAGTTGTCCTCAAAACCAATATACATCCTGCTATATCTCCCACATGGAAAGTGCCAGGAGGGAGAAGTGGCGATTATGTTTAGACTTTCTCGGAACTGCTTCAAATCAACTAGATATCTTTGTGCTGTAAATCTCCCAACAGCCAAACGCAAAAGCAGCAAACATCTCGCTGTATGTCCCACATCCAAAGTGCCAAGAGAGAGCTTGCTCTCCCTGTCTTTGAGTACTGTTTTCGCTGTGCCGGTTACCTCTTTGCTAACATTCTCTTCAGCGCTGCAGGGAAACCAGGAACCACGTGGAGAAGGCACCCACACTGAAAGTGCCTGGAGGGAACATTGGGGCTTCTTCTCAGTGTCTCTGACATAGGGTTTCACTGTCCCGGGAAAGTCTCTGCTAACACCCTGCAGAGCGCTGTGCCCAATCTACAGAAACGTCTTGCGGTATCTCCTACAGGGAAAGTGCCAGGAGGGAATTGTCGAGCTTGTTCTCAGTGTCTCTGAGAATTGCTCTGATTATCCCTGTGACCTCTTTGCTAAGACTCTCCAGAGAGCCGTCCTCAAAACCAACACACATCTTGACATATCTCCCTCATTGATCGCAGTGTCTCCAGGAACGGCATTCAAGGAGCCAGGAACTTTTCTCCCTACACTGTCCATTGAGTTGTCCTCAAAACCAATATACATCCTGCTATATCTCCCACATGGAAAGTGCCAGGAGGGAGAAGTGGCGATTATGTTTAGACTTTCTCGGAACTGCTTCAAATCAACTAGATATCTTTGTGCTGTAAATCTCCCAACAGCCAAACGCAAAAGCAGCAAACATCTCGCTGTATGTCCCACATCCAAAGTGCCAAGAGAGAGCTTGCTCTCCCTCTCTTTGAGTACTGTTTTCGCTGTGCCGGTTACCTCTTTGCTAACATTCTCTTCAGCGCTGCAGGGAAACCAGGAACCACGTGGAGAAGGCACCCACACTGAAAGTGCCTGGAGGGAACATTGGGGCTTCTTCTCAGTGTCTCTGACATAGGGTTTCACTGTCCCGGGAAAGTCTCTGCTAACACCCTGCAGAGCGCTGTGCCCAATCTACAGAAACGTCTTGCGGTATCTCCTACAGGGAAAGTGCAGGAGGGAATTGTCGAGCTTGTTCTCAGTGTCTCTGAGAATTGCTCTGATTATCCCTGTGACCTCTTTGCTAAGACTCTCCAGAGAGCCGTCCTCAAAACCAACACACATCTTGACATATCTCCCACATTGATCGCAGTGTCTCCAGGAACGGCATTCAAGGAGCCAGGAACTTTTCTCCTACACTGTCCATTGAGTTGTCCTCAAAACCAATATACATCCTGCTATATCTCCCACATGGAAAGTGCCAGGAGGGAGAAGTGGCGATTATGTTTAGACTTTCTCGGAACTGCTTCAAATCAACTAGATATCTTTGTGCTGTAAATCTCCCAACAGCCAAACGCAAAAGCAGCAAACATCTCGCTGTATGTCCCACATCCAAAGTGCCAAGAGAGAGCTTGCTCTCCCTGTCTTTGAGTACTGTTTTCGCTGTGCCGGTTACCTCTTTGCTAACATTCTCTTCAGCGCTGCAGGGAAACCAGGAACCACGTGGAGAAGGCACCCACACTGAAAGTGCCTGGAGGGAACATTGGGGCTTCTTCTCAGTGTCTCTGACATAGGGTTTCACTGTCCCGGGAAAGTCTCTGCTAACACCCTGCAGAGCGCTGTGCCCAATCTACAGAAACGTCTTGCGGTATCTCCTACAGGGAAAGTGCCAGGAGGGAACTGTCCATCTTGTTCTCAGTGTCTCTGAGAATTGCTCTGATTATCCCTGTGACCTCTTTGCTAAGACTCTCCAGAGAGCCGTCCTCAAAACCAACACACATCTTGACATATCTCCCTCATTGATCGCAGTGTCTCCAGGAACGCATTCAAGGAGCCAGGAACTTTTCTCCCTACACTGTCCATTGAGTTGTCCTCAAAACCAATATACATCCTGCTATATCTCCCACATGGAAAGTGCCAGGAGGGAGAAGTGGCGATTATGTTTAGACTTTCTCGGAACTGCTTCAAATCAACTAGATATCTTTGTGCTGTAAATCTCCCAACAGCCAAACGCAAAAGCAGCAAACATCTCGCTGTATGTCCCACATCCAAAGTGCCAAGAGAGAGCTTGCTCTCCCTGTCTTTGAGTACTGTTTTCGCTGTGCCGGTTACCTCTTTGCTAACATTCTCTTCAGCGCTGCAGGGAAACCAGGAACCACGTGGAGAAGGCACCCACACTGAAAGTGCCTGGAGGGAACATTGGGGCTTCTTCTCAGTGTCTCTGACATAGGGTTTCACTGTCCGGGAAAGTCTCTGCTAACACCCTGCAGAGCGCTGTGCCCAATCTACAGAAACGTCTTGCGGTATCTCCTACAGGGAAAGTGCCAGGAGGGAACTGTCCATCTTGTTCTCAGTGTCTCTGAGAATTGCTCTGATTATCCCTGTGACCTCTTTGCTAAGACTCTCCAGAGAGCCGTCCTCAAAACCAACACACATCTTGACATATCTCCCACATTGATCGCAGTGTCTCCAGGAACGGCATTCAAGGAGCCAGGAACTTTTCTCCCTACACTGTCCATTGAGTTGTCCTCAAAACCAATATACATCCTGCTATATCTCCCACATGGAAAGTGCCAGGAGGGAGAAGTGGCGATTATGTTTAGACTTTCTCGGAACTGCTTCAAATCAACTAGATATCTTTGTGCTGTAAATCTCCCAACAGCCAAACGCAAAAGCAGCAAACATCTCGCTGTATGTCCCACATCCAAAGTGCAAGAGAGAGCTTGCTCTCCCTGTCTTTGAGTACTGTTTTCACTGTCCCGGTTACCTCTTTGCTAACATTCTCTTCAGCGCTGCAGGGAAACCAGGAACCACGTGGAGAAGGCACCCACACTGAAAGTGCCTGGAGGGAACATTGGGCTTCTTCTCAGTGTCTCTGACATAGGGTTTCACTGTCCCGGAAAGTCTCTGCTAACACCCTGCAGAGCGCTGTGCCCAATCTACAGAAACGTCTTGCGGTATCTCCTACAGGGAAAGTGCCAGGAGGGAACTGTCCATCTTGTTCTCAGTGTCTCTGAGAATTGCTCTGATTATCCCTGTGACCTCTTTGCTAATGAGACTCTCCAGAGAGCCGTCCTCAAAACCAACACACATCTTGACATATCTCCCACATTGATCGCAGTGTCTCCAGGAACGGCATTCAAGGAGCCAGGAACTTTTCTCCCTACACTGTCCATTGAGTTGTCCTCAAAACCAATATACATCCTGCTATATCTCCCACATGGAAAGTGCCAGGAGGGAGAAGTGGCGATTATGTTTAGACTTTCTCGGAACTGCTTCAAATCAACTAGATATCTTTGTGCTGTAAATCTCCCAACAGCCAAATGCAAAAGCAGCAAACATCTCGCTGTATGTCCCACATCCAAAGTGCCAAGAGAGAGCTTGCTCTCCCTCTCTTTGAGTACTGTTTTCGCTGTGCCGGTTACCTCTTTGCTAACATTCTCTTCAGCGCTGCAGGGAAACCAGGAACCACGTGGAGAAGGCACCCACACTGAAAGTGCCTGGAGGGAACATTGGGGCTTCTTCTCAGTGTCTCTGACATAGGGTTTCACTGTCCCGGGAAAGTCTCTGCTAACACCCTGCAGAGCGCTGTGCCCAATCTACAGAAACGTCTTGCGGTATCTCCTACAGGGAAAGTGCCAGGAGGGAACTGTCCATCTTGTTCTCAGTGTCTCTGAGAATTGCTCTGATTATCCCTGTGACCTCTTTGCTAAGACTCTCCAGAGAGCCGTCCTCAAAACCAACACACATCTTGACATATCTCCCACATTGATCGCAGTGTCTCCAGGAACGGCATTCAAGGAGCCAGGAACTTTTCTCCCTACACTGTCCATTGAGTTGTCCTCAAAACCAATATACATCCTGCTATATCTCCCACATGGAAAGTGCCAGGAGGGAGAAGTGGCGATTATGTTTAGACTTTCTCGGAACTGCTTCAAATCAACTAGATATCTTTGTGCTGTAAATCTCCCAACAGCCAAACGCAAAAGCAGCAAACATCTCGCTGTATGTCCCACATCCAAAGTGCCAAGAGAGAGCTTGCTCTCCCTGTCTTTGAGTACTGTTTTCGCTGTGCCGGTTACCTCTTTGCTAACATTCTCTTCAGCGCTGCAGGGAAACCAGGAACCACGTGGAGAAGGCACCCACACTGAAAGTGCCTGGAGGGAACATTGGGGCTTCTTCTCAGTGTCTCTGACATAGGGTTTCACTGTCCCGGGAAAGTCTCTGCTAACACCGTGCAGAGCGCTGTGCCCAATCTACAGAAACGTCTTGCGGTATCTCCTACAGGGAAAGTGCAGGAGGGAACTGTCCATCTTGTTCTCAGTGTCTCTGAGAATTGCTCTGATTATCCCTGTGACCTCTTTGCTAAGACTCTCCAGAGAGCCGTCCTCAAAACCAACACACATCTTGACATATCTCCCTCATTGATCGCAGTGTCTCCAGGAACGGCATTCAAGGAGCCAGGAACTTTTCTCCCTACACTGTCCATTGAGTTGTCCTCAAAACCAATATACATCCTGCTATATCTCCCACATGGAAAGTGCCAGGAGGGAGAAGTGGCGATTATGTTTAGACTTTCTCGGAACTGCTTCAAATCAACTAGATATCTTTGTGCTGTAAATCTCCCAACAGCCAAACGCAAAAGCAGCAAACATCTCGCTGTATGTCCCACATCCAAAGTGCCAAGAGAGAGCTTGCTCTCCCTGTCTTTGAGTACTGTTTTCGCTGTGCCGGTTACCTCTTTGCTAACATTCTCTTCAGCGCTGCAGGGAAACCAGGAACCACGTGGAGAAGGCACCCACACTGAAAGTGCCTGGAGGGAACATTGGGGCTTCTTCTCAGTGTCTCTGACATAGGGTTTCACTGTCCCGGGAAAGTCTCTGCTAACACCCTGCAGAGCGCTGTGCCCAATCTACAGAAACGTCTTGCGGTATCTCCTACAGGGAAAGTGCCAGGAGGGAACTGTCCATCTTGTTCTCAGTGTCTCTGAGAATTGCTCTGATTATCCCTGTGACCTCTTTGCTAAGACTCTCCAGAGAGCCGTCCTCAAAACCAACACACATCTTGACATATCTCCCTCATTGATCGCAGTGTCTCCAGGAACGGCATTCAAGGAGCCAGGACCTTTTCTCCCTACACTGTCCATTGAGTTGTCCTCAAAACCAATATACATCCTGCTATATCTCCCACATGGAAAGTGCCAGGAGGGAGAAGTGGCGATTATGTTTAGACTTTCTCGGAACTGCTTCAAATCAACTAGATATCTTTGTGCTGTAAATCTCCCAACAGCCAAACGCAAAAGCAGCAAACATCTCGCTGTATGTCCACATCCAAAGTGCCAAGAGAGAGCTTGCTCTCCCTGTCTTTGAGTACTGTTTTCACTGTCCCGGTTACCTCTTTGCTAACATTCTCTTCAGCGCTGCAGGGAAACCAGGAACCACGTGGAGAAGGCACCCACACTGAAAGTGCCTGGAGGGAACATTGGGGCTTCTTCTCAGTGTCTCTGACATAGGGTTTCACTGTCCCGGGAAAGTCTCTGCTAACACCCTGCAGAGCGCTGTGCCCAATCTACAGAAACGTCTTGCGGTATCTCCTACAGGGAAAGTGCCAGGAGGGAACTGTCCATCTTGTTCTCAGTGTCTCTGAGAATTGCTCTGATTATCCCTGTGACCTCTTTGCTAAGACTCTCCAGAGAGCCGTCCTCAAACCAACACACATCTTGACATATCTCCCACATTGATCGCAGTGTCTCCAGGAACGGCATTCAAGGAGCCAGGAACTTTTCTCCCTACACTGTCCATTGAGTTGTCCTCAAAACCAATATACATCCTGCTATATCTCCCACATGGAAAGTGCCAGGAGGGAGAAGTGGCGATTATGTTTAGACTTTCTCGGAACTGCTTCAAATCAACTAGATATCTTTGTGCTGTAAATCTCCCAACAGCCAAACGCAAAAGCAGCAAACATCTCGCTGTATGTCCCACATCCAAAGTGCCAAGAGAGAGCTTGCTCTCCCTCTCTTTGAGTACTGTTTTCGCTGTGCCGGTTACCTCTTTGCTAACATTCTCTTCAGCGCTGCAGGGAAACCAGGAACCACGTGGAGAAGGCACCCACACTGAAAGTGCCTGGAGGGAACATTGGGGCTTCTTCTCAGTGTCTCTGACATAGGGTTTCACTGTCCCGGGAAAGTCTCTGCTAACACCCTGCAGAGCGCTGTGCCCAATCTACAGAAACGTCTTGCGGTATCTCCTACAGGGAAAGTGCCAGGAGGGAACTGTCCATCTTGTTCTCAGTGTCTCTGAGAATTGCTCTGATTATCCCTGTGACCTCTTTGCTAAGACTCTCCAGAGAGCCGTCCTCAAAACCAACACACATCTTGACATATCTCCCACATTGATCGCAGTGTCTCCAGGAACGGCATTCAAGGAGCCAGGAACTTTTCTCCCTACACTGTCCATTGAGTTGTCCTCAAAACCAATATACATCCTGCTATATCTCCCACATGGAAAGTGCCAGGAGGGAGAAGTGGCGATTATGTTTAGACTTTCTCGGAACTGCTTCAAATCAACTAGATATCTTTGTGCTGTAAATCTCCCAACAGCCAAACGCAAAAGCAGCAAACATCTCGCTGTATGTCCCACATCCAAAGTGCCAAGAGAGAGCTTGCTCTCCCTCTCTTTGAGTACTGTTTTCGCTGTGCCGGTTACCTCTTTGCTAACATTCTCTTCAGCGCTGCAGGGAAACCAGGAACCACGTGGAGAAGGCACCCACACTGAAAGTGCCTGGAGGGAACATTGGGGCTTCTTCTCAGTGTCTCTGACATAGGGTTTCACTGTCCCGGGAAAGTCTCTGCTAACACCCTGCAGAGCGCTGTGCCCAATCTACAGAAACGTCTTGCGGTATCTCCTACAGGGAAAGTGCCAGGAGGGAACTGTCCATCTTGTTCTCAGTGTCTCTGAGAATTGCTCTGATTATCCCTGTGACCTCTTTGCTAAGACTCTCCAGAGAGCCGTCCTCAAAACCAACACACATCTTGACATATCTCCCTCATTGATCGCAGTGTCTCCAGGAACGGCATTCAAGGAGCCAGGAACTTTTCTCCCTACACTGTCCATTGAGTTGTCCTCAAAACCAATATACATCCTGCTATATCTCCCACATGGAAAGTGCCAGGAGGGAGAAGTGGCGATTATGTTTAGACTTTCTCGGACTGCTTCAAATCAACTAGATATCTTTGTGCTGTAAATCTCCCAACAGCCAAACGCAAAAGCAGCAAACATCTCGCTGTATGTCCCACATCCAAAGTGCCAAGAGAGAGCTTGCTCTCCTGTCTTTGAGTACTGTTTTCACTGTCCGGTTACCTCTTTGCTAACATTCTCTTCAGCGCTGCAGGGAAACCAGGAACCACGTGGAGAAGGCACCCACACTGAAAGTGCCTGGAGGGAACATTGGGGCTTCTTCTCAGTGTCTCTGACATAGGGTTTCACTGTCCGGGAAAGTCTCTGCTAACACCCTGCAGAGCGCTGTGCCCAATCTACAGAAACGTCTTGCGGTATCTCCTACAGGGAAAGTGCAGGAGGGAACTGTCCATCTTGTTCTCAGTGTCTCTGAGAATTGCTCTGATTATCCCTGTGACCTCTTTGCTAAGACTCTCCAGAGAGCCGTCCTCAAAACCAACACACATCTTGACATATCTCCCACATTGATCGCAGTGTCTCCAGGAACGGCATTCAAGGAGCCAGGAACTTTTCTCCCTACACTGTCCATTGAGTTGTCCTCAAAACCAATATACATCCTGCTATATCTCCCACATGGAAAGTGCCAGGAGGGAGAAGTGGGGATTATGTTTAGACTTTCTCGGAACTGCTTCAAATCAACTAGATATCTTTGTGCTGTAAATCTCCCAACAGCCAAACGCAAAAGCAGCAAACATCTCGCTGTATGTCCCACATCCAAAGTGCCAAGAGAGAGCTTGCTCTCCCTCTCTTTGAGTACTGTTTTCGCTGTGCCGGTTACCTCTTTGCTAACATTCTCTTCAGCGCTGCAGGGAAACCAGGAACCACGTGGAGAAGGCACCCACACTGAAAGTGCCTGGAGGGAACATTGGGCTTCTTCTCAGTGTCTCTGACATAGGGTTTCACTGTCCCGGGAAAGTCTCTGCTAACACCCTGCAGAGCGCTGTGCCAATCTACAGAAACGTCTTGCGGTATCTCCTACAGGGAAAGTGCCAGGAGGGAACTGTCCATCTTGTTCTCAGTGTCTCTGAGAATTGCTCTGATTATCCCTGTGACCTCTTTGCTAAGACTCTCCAGAGAGCCGTCCTCAAAACCAACACACATCTTGACATATCTCCCTCATTGATCGCAGTGTCTCCAGGAACGGCATTCAAGGAGCCAGGAACTTTTCTCCCTACACTGTCCATTGAGTTGTCCTCAAAACCAATATACATCCTGCTATATCTCCCACATGGAAAGTGCCAGGAGGGAGAAGTGGCGATTATGTTTAGACTTTCTCGGAACTGCTTCAAATCAACTAGATATCTTTGTGCTGTAAATCTCCCAACAGCCAAACGCAAAAGCAGCAAACATCTCGCTGTATGTCCCACATCCAAAGTGCCAAGAGAGAGCTTGCTCTCCCTGTCTTTGAGTACTGTTTTCGCTGTGCCGGTTACCTCTTTGCTAACATTCTCTTCAGCGCTGCAGGGAAACCAGGAACCACGTGGAGAAGGCACCCACACTGAAAGTGCCTGGAGGGAACATTGGGCTTCTTCTCAGTGTCTCTGACATAGGGTTTCACTGTCCCGGGAAAGTCTCTGCTAACACCCTGCAGAGCGCTGTGCCCAATCTACAGAAACGTCTTGCGGTATCTCCTACAGGGAAAGTGCCAGGAGGGAATTGTCGAGCTTGTTCTCAGTGTCTCTGAGAATTGCTCTGATTATCCCTGTGACCTCTTTGCTAAGACTCTCCAGAGAGCCGTCCTCAAAACAAACACACATCTTGACATATCTCCCACATTGATCGCAGTGTCTCCAGGAACGGCATTCAAGGAGCCAGGAACTTTTCTCCCTACACTGTCCATTGAGTTGTCCTCAAAACCAATATACATCCTGCTATATCTCCCACATGGAAAGTGCCAGGAGGGAGAAGTGGCGATTATGTTTAGACTTTCTCGGAACTGCTTCAAATCAACTAGATATCTTTGTGCTGTAAATCTCCCAACAGCCAAACGCAAAAGCAGCAAACATCTCGCTGTATGTCCCACATCCAAAGTGCCAAGAGAGAGCTTGCTCTCCCTCTCTTTGAGTACTGTTTTCACTGTCCCGGTTACCTCTTTGCTAACATTCTCTTCAGCGCTGCAGGGAAACCAGGAACCACGTGGAGAAGGCACCCACACTGAAAGTGCCTGGAGGGAACATTGGGGCTTCTTCTCAGTGTCTCTGACATAGGGTTTCACTGTCCCGGGAAAGTCTCTGCTAACACCCTGCAGAGCGCTGTGCCCAATCTACAGAAACGTCTTGCGGTATCTCCTACAGGGAAAGTGCCAGGAGGGAATTGTCGAGCTTGTTCTCAGTGTCTCTGAGAATTGCTCTGATTATCCCTGTGACCTCTTTGCTAAGACTCTCCAGAGAGCCGTCCTCAAAACAAACACACATCTTGACATATCTCCCACATTGATCGCAGTGTCTCCAGGAACGGCATTCAAGGAGCCAGGAACTTTTCTCCCTACACTGTCCATTGAGTTGTCCTCAAAACCAATATACATCCTGCTATATCTCCCACATGGAAAGTGCCAGGAGGGAGAAGTGGCGATTATGTTTAGACTTTCTCGGAACTGCTTCAAATCAACTAGATATCTTTGTGCTGTAAATCTCCCAACAGCCAAACGCAAAAGCAGCAAACATCTCGCTGTATGTCCCACATCCAAAGTGCCAAGAGAGAGCTTGCTCTCCCTCTCTTTGAGTACTGTTTTCACTGTCCCGGTTACCTCTTTGCTAACATTCTCTTCAGCGCTGCAGGGAAACCAGGAACCACGTGGAGAAGGCACCCACACTGAAAGTGCCTGGAGGGAACATTGGGGCTTCTTCTCAGTGTCTCTGACATAGGGTTTCACTGTCCCGGGAAAGTCTCTGCTAACACCCTGCAGAGCGCTGTGCCCAATCTACAGAAACGTCTTGCGGTATCTCCTACAGGGAAAGTGCCAGGAGGGAACTGTCGAGCTTGTTCTCAGTGTCTCTGAGAATTGCTCTGATTATCCCTGTGACCTCTTTGCTAAGACTCTCCAGAGAGCCGTCCTCAAAACAAACACACATCTTGACATATCTCCCACATTGATCGCAGTGTCTCCAGGAACGGCATTCAAGGAGCCAGGAACTTTTCTCCCTACACTGTCCATTGAGTTGTCCTCAAAACCAATATACATCCTGCTATATCTCCCACATGGAAAGTGCCAGGAGGGAGAAGTGGCGATTATGTTTAGACTTTCTCGGAACTGCTTCAAATCAACTAGATATCTTTGTGCTGTAAATCTCCCAACAGCCAAACGCAAAAGCAGCAAACATCTCGCTGTATGTCCCACATCCAAAGTGCCAAGAGAGAGCTTGCTCTCCCTGTCTTTGAGTACTGTTTTCGCTGTGCCGGTTACCTCTTTGCTAACATTCTCTTCAGCGCTGCAGGGAAACCAGGAACCACGTGGAGAAGGCACCCACACTGAAAGTGCCTGGAGGGAACATTGGGGCTTCTTCTCAGTGTCTCTGACATAGGGTTTCACTGTCCCGGGAAAGTCTCTGCTAACACCCTGCAGAGCGCTGTGCCCAATCTACAGAAACGTCTTGCGGTATCTCCTACAGGGAAAGTGCCAGGAGGGAATTGTCGAGCTTGTTCTCAGTGTCTCTGAGAATTGCTCTGATTATCCCTGTGACCTCTTTGCTAAGACTCTCCAGAGAGCCGTCCTCAAAACCAACACACATCTTGACATATCTCCCACATTGATCGCAGTGTCTCCAGGAACGGCATTCAAGGAGCCAGGAACTTTTCTCCCTACACTGTCCATTGAGTTGTCCTCAAAACCAATATACATCCTGCTATATCTCCCACATGGAAAGTGCCAGGAGGGAGAAGTGGCGATTATGTTTAGACTTTCTCGGAACTGCTTCAAATCAACTAGATATCTTTGTGCTGTAAATCTCCCAACAGCCAAACGCAAAAGCAGCAAACATCTCGCTGTATGTCCCACATCCAAAGTGCCAAGAGAGAGCTTGCTCTCCCTCTCTTTGAGTACTGTTTTCGCTGTGCCGGTTACCTCTTTGCTAACATTCTCTTCAGCGCTGCAGGGAAACCAGGAACCACGTGGAGAAGGCACCCACACTGAAAGTGCCTGGAGGGAACATTGGGGCTTCTTCTCAGTGTCTCTGACATAGGGTTTCACTGTCCCGGGAAAGTCTCTGCTAACACCCTGCAGAGCGCTGTGCCCAATCTACAGAAACGTCTTGCGGTATCTCCTACAGGGAAAGTGCCAGGAGGGAATTGTCGAGCTTGTTCTCAGTGTCTCTGAGAATTGCTCTGATTATCCCTGTGACCTCTTTGCTAAGACTCTCCAGAGAGCCGTCCTCAAAACCAACACACATCTTGACATATCTCCCTCATTGATCGCAGTGTCTCCAGGAACGGCATTCAAGGAGCCAGGAACTTTTCTCCCTACACTGTCCATTGAGTTGTCCTCAAAACCAATATACATCCTGCTATATCTCCCACATGGAAAGTGCCAGGAGGGAGAAGTGGGGATTATGTTTAGACTTCCTCGGAACTGCTTCAAATCAACTAGATATCTTTGTGCTGTAAATCTCCCAACAGCCAAACGCAAAAGCAGCAAACATCTCGCTGTATGTCCCACATCCAAAGTGCCAAGAGAGAGCTTGCTCTCCCTGTCTTTGAGTACTGTTTTCGCTGTGCCGGTTACCTCTTTGCTAACATTCTCTTCAGCGCTGCAGGGAAACCAGGAACCACGTGGAGAAGGCACCCACACTGAAAGTGCCTGGAGGGAACATTGGGGCTTCTTCTCAGTGTCTCTGACATAGGGTTTCACTGTCCCGGGAAAGTCTCTGCTAACACCCTGCAGAGCGCTGTGCCCAATCTACAGAAACGTCTTGCGGTATCTCCTACAGGGAAAGTGCCAGGAGGGAACTGTCCATCTTGTTCTCAGTGTCTCTGAGAATTGCTCTGATTATCCCTGTGACCTCTTTGCTAAGACTCTCCAGAGAGCCGTCCTCAAAACCAACACACATCTTGACATATCTCCCACATTGATCGCAGTGTCTCCAGGAACGGCATTCAAGGAGCCAGGAACTTTTCTCCCTACACTGTCCATTGAGTTGTCCTCAAAACCAATATACATCCTGCTATATCTCCCACATGGAAAGTGCCAGGAGGGAGAAGTGGCGATTATGTTTAGACTTTCTCGGAACTGCTTCAAATCAACTAGATATCTTTGTGCTGTAAATCTCCCAACAGCCAAACGCAAAAGCAGCAAACATCTCGCTGTATGTCCCACATCCAAAGTGCCAAGAGAGAGCTTGCTCTCCCTGTCTTTGAGTACTGTTTTCGCTGTCCCGGTTACCTCTTTGCTAACATTCTCTTCAGCGCTGCAGGGAAACCAGGAACCACGTGGAGAAGGCACCCACACTGAAAGTGCCTGGAGGGAACATTGGGGCTTCTTCTCAGTGTCTCTGACATAGGGTTTCACTGTCCCGGGAAAGTCTCTGCTAACACCCTGCAGAGCGCTGTGCCCAATCTACAGAAACGTCTTGCGGTATCTCCTACAGGGAAAGTGCCAGGAGGGAACTGTCCATCTTGTTCTCAGTGTCTCTGAGAATTGCTCTGATTATCCCTGTGACCTCTTTGCTAAGACTCTCCAGAGAGCCGTCCTCAAAACCAACACACATCTTGACATATCTCCCACATTGATCGCAGTGTCTCCAGGAACGGCATTCAAGGAGCCAGGAACTTTTCTCCCTACACTGTCCATTGAGTTGTCCTCAAAACCAATATACATCCTGCTATATCTCCCACATGGAAAGTGCCAGGAGGGAGAAGTGGCGATTATGTTTAGACTTTCTCGGAACTGCTTCAAATCAACTAGATATCTTTGTGCTGTAAATCTCCCAACAGCCAAACGCAAAAGCAGCAAACATCTCGCTGTATGTCCCACATCCAAAGTGCCAAGAGAGAGCTTGCTCTCCCTGTCTTTGAGTACTGTTTTCGCTGTCCCGGTTACCTCTTTGCTAACATTCTCTTCAGCGCTGCAGGGAAACCAGGAACCACGTGGAGAAGGCACCCACACTGAAAGTGCCTGGAGGGAACATTGGGGCTTCTTCTCAGTGTCTCTGACATAGGGTTTCACTGTCCCGGGAAAGTCTCTGCTAACACCCTGCAGAGCGCTGTGCCCAATCTACAGAAACGTCTTGCGGTATCTCCTACAGGGAAAGTGCCAGGAGGGAACTGTCCATCTTGTTCTCAGTGTCTCTGAGAATTGCTCTGATTATCCCTGTGACCTCTTTGCTAAGACTCTCCAGAGAGCCGTCCTCAAAACCAACACACATCTTGACATATCTCCCACATTGATCGCAGTGTCTCCAGGAACGGCATTCAAGGAGCCAGGAACTTTTCTCCCTACACTGTCCATTGAGTTGTCCTCAAAACCAATATACATCCTGCTATATCTCCCACATGGAAAGTGCCAGGAGGGAGAAGTGGCGATTATGTTTAGACTTTCTCGGAACTGCTTCAAATCAACTAGATATCTTTGTGCTGTAAATCTCCCAACAGCCAAACGCAAAAGCAGCAAACATCTCGCTGTATGTCCCACATCCAAAGTGCCAAGAGAGAGCTTGCTCTCCCTGTCTTTGAGTACTGTTTTCGCTGTGCCGGTTACCTCTTTGCTAACATTCTCTTCAGCGCTGCAGGGAAACCAGGAACCACGTGGAGAAGGCACCCACACTGAAAGTGCCTGGAGGGAACATTGGGGCTTCTTCTCAGTGTCTCTGACATAGGGTTTCACTGTCCCGGGAAAGTCTCTGCTAACACCCTGCAGAGCGCTGTGCCCAATCTACAGAAACGTCTTGCGGTATCTCCTACAGGGAAAGTGCCAGGAGGGAACTGTCCATCTTGTTCTCAGTGTCTCTGAGAATTGCTCTGATTATCCCTGTGACCTCTTTGCTAAGACTCTCCAGAGAGCCGTCCTCAAAACAAACACACATCTTGACATATCTCCCACATTGATCGCAGTGTCTCCAGGAACGGCATTCAAGGAGCCAGGAACTTTTCTCCCTACACTGTCCATTGAGTTGTCCTCAAAACCAATATACATCCTGCTATATCTCCCACATGGAAAGTGCCAGGAGGGAGAAGTGGCGATTATGTTTAGACTTTCTCGGAACTGCTTCAAATCAACTAGATATCTTTGTGCTGTAAATCTCCCAACAGCCAAACGCAAAAGCAGCAAACATCTCGCTGTATGTCCCACATCCAAAGTGCCAAGAGAGAGCTTGCTCTCCCTCTCTTTGAGTACTGTTTTCACTGTCCCGGTTACCTCTTTGCTAACATTCTCTTCAGCGCTGCAGGGAAACCAGGAACCACGTGGAGAAGGCACCCACACTGAAAGTGCCTGGAGGGAACATTGGGGCTTCTTCTCAGTGTCTCTGACATAGGGTTTCACTGTCCCGGGAAAGTCTCTGCTAACACCCTGCAGAGCGCCGTGCCCAATCTACAGAAACGTCTTGCGGTATCTCCTACAGGGAAAGTGCCAGGAGGGAACTGTCCATCTTGTTCTCAGTGTCTCTGAGAATTGCTCTGATTATCCCTGTGACCTCTTTGCTAAGACTCTCCAGAGAGCCGTCCTCAAAACCAACACACATCTTGACATATCTCCCTCATTGATCGCAGTGTCTCCAGGAACGGCATTCAAGGAGCCAGGAACTTTTCTCCCTACACTGTCCATTGAGTTGTCCTCAAAACCAATATACATCCTGCTATATCTCCCACATGGAAAGTGCCAGGAGGGAGAAGTGGCGATTATGTTTAGACTTTCTCGGAACTGCTTCAAATCAACTAGATATCTTTGTGCTGTAAATCTCCCAACAGCCAAACGCAAAAGCAGCAAACATCTCGCTGTATGTCCCACATCCAAAGTGCCAAGAGAGAGCTTGCTCTCCCTGTCTTTGAGTACTGTTTTCGCTGTGCCGGTTACCTCTTTGCTAACATTCTCTTCAGCGCTGCAGGGAAACCAGGAACCACGTGGAGAAGGCACCCACACTGAAAGTGCCTGGAGGGAACATTGGGGCTTCTTCTCAGTGTCTCTGACATAGGGTTTCACTGTCCCGGGAAAGTCTCTGCTAACACCCTGCAGAGCGCTGTGCCCAATCTACAGAAACGTCTTGCGGTATCTCCTACAGGGAAAGTGCCAGGAGGGAACTGTCCATCTTGTTCTCAGTGTCTCTGAGAATTGCTCTGATTATCCCTGTGACCTCTTTGCTAAGACTCTCCAGAGAGCCGTCCTCAAAACCAACACACATCTTGACATATCTCCCTCATTGATCGCAGTGTCTCCAGGAACGGCATTCAAGGAGCCAGGAACTTTTCTCCCTACACTGTCCATTGAGTTGTCCTCAAAACCAATATACATCCTGCTATATCTCCCACATGGAAAGTGCCAGGAGGGAGAAGTGGCGATTATGTTTAGACTTTCTCGGAACTGCTTCAAATCAACTAGATATCTTTGTGCTGTAAATCTCCCAACAGCCAAACGCAAAAGCAGCAAACATCTCGCTGTATGTCCCACATCCAAAGTGCCAAGAGAGAGCTTGCTCTCCCTCTCTTTGAGTACTGTTTTCGCTGTGCCGGTTACCTCTTTGCTAACATTCTCTTCAGCGCTGCAGGGAAACCAGGAACCACGTGGAGAAGGCACCCACACTGAAAGTGCCTGGAGGGAACATTGGGGCTTCTTCTCAGTGTCTCTGACATAGGGTTTCACTGTCCCGGGAAAGTCTCTGCTAACACCCTGCAGAGCGCTGTGCCCAATCTACAGAAACGTCTTGCGGTATCTCCTACAGGGAAAGTGCCAGGAGGGAACTGTCCATCTTGTTCTCAGTGTCTCTGAGAATTGCTCTGATTATCCCTGTGACCTCTTTGCTAAGACTCTCCAGAGAGCCGTCCTCAAAACCAACACACATCTTGACATATCTCCCTCATTGATCGCAGTGTCTCCAGGAACGGCATTCAAGGAGCCAGGAACTTTTCTCCCTACACTGTCCATTGAGTTGTCCTCAAAACCAATATACATCCTGCTATATCTCCCACATGGAAAGTGCCAGGAGGGAGAAGTGGCGATTATGTTTAGACTTTCTCGGAACTGCTTCAAATCAACTAGATATCTTTGTGCTGTAAATCTCCCAACAGCCAAACGCAAAAGCAGCAAACATCTCGCTGTATGTCCCACATCCAAAGTGCCAAGAGAGAGCTTGCTCTCCCTGTCTTTGAGTACTGTTTTCGCTGTGCCGGTTACCTCTTTGCTAACATTCTCTTCAGCGCTGCAGGGAAACCAGGAACCACGTGGAGAAGGCACCCACACTGAAAGTGCCTGGAGGGAACATTGGGGCTTCTTCTCAGTGTCTCTGACATAGGGTTTCACTGTCCCGGGAAAGTCTCTGCTAACACCCTGCAGAGCGCTGTGCCCAATCTACAGAAACGTCTTGCGGTATCTCCTACAGGGAAAGTGCCAGGAGGGAACTGTCCATCTTGTTCTCAGTGTCTCTGAGAATTGCTCTGATTATCCCTGTGACCTCTTTGCTAAGACTCTCCAGAGAGCCGTCCTCAAAACCAACACACATCTTGACATATCTCCCACATTGATCGCAGTGTCTCCAGGAACGGCATTCAAGGAGCCAGGAACTTTTCTCCCTACACTGTCCATTGAGTTGTCCTCAAAACCAATATACATCCTGCTATATCTCCCACATGGAAAGTGCCAGGAGGGAGAAGTGGCGATTATGTTTAGACTTTCTCGGAACTGCTTCAAATCAACTAGATATCTTTGTGCTGTAAATCTCCCAACAGCCAAACGCAAAAGCAGCAAACATCTCGCTGTATGTCCCACATCCAAAGTGCCAAGAGAGAGCTTGCTCTCCCTCTCTTTGAGTACTGTTTTCGCTGTGCCGGTTACCTCTTTGCTAACATTCTCTTCAGCGCTGCAGGGAAACCAGGAACCACGTGGAGAAGGCACCCACACTGAAAGTGCCTGGAGGGAACATTGGGGCTTCTTCTCAGTGTCTCTGACATAGGGTTTCACTGTCCCGGGAAAGTCTCTGCTAACACCCTGCAGAGCGCTGTGCCCAATCTACAGAAACGTCTTGCGGTATCTCCTACAGGGAAAGTGCCAGGAGGGAACTGTCCATCTTGTTCTCAGTGTCTCTGAGAATTGCTCTGATTATCCCTGTGACCTCTTTGCTAAGACTCTCCAGAGAGCCGTCCTCAAAACCAACACACATCTTGACATATCTCCCACATTGATCGCAGTGTCTCCAGGAACGGCATTCAAGGAGCCAGGAACTTTTCTCCCTACACTGTCCATTGAGTTGTCCTCAAAACCAATATACATCCTGCTATATCTCCCACATGGAAAGTGCCAGGAGGGAGAAGTGGCGATTATGTTTAGACTTTCTCGGAACTGCTTCAAATCAACTAGATATCTTTGTGCTGTAAATCTCCCAACAGCCAAACGCAAAAGCAGCAAACATCTCGCTGTATGTCCCACATCCAAAGTGCCAAGAGAGAGCTTGCTCTCCCTGTCTTTGAGTACTGTTTTCGCTGTCCCGGTTACCTCTTTGCTAACATTCTCTTCAGCGCTGCAGGGAAACCAGGAACCACGTGGAGAAGGCACCCACACTGAAAGTGCCTGGAGGGAACATTGGGGCTTCTTCTCAGTGTCTCTGACATAGGGTTTCACTGTCCCGGGAAAGTCTCTGCTAACACCCTGCAGAGCGCTGTGCCCAATCTACAGAAACGTCTTGCGGTATCTCCTACAGGGAAAGTGCCAGGAGGGAACTGTCCATCTTGTTCTCAGTGTCTCTGAGAATTGCTCTGATTATCCCTGTGACCTCTTTGCTAAGACTCTCCAGAGAGCCGTCCTCAAAACCAACACACATCTTGACATATCTCCCACATTGATCGCAGTGTCTCCAGGAACGGCATTCAAGGAGCCAGGAACTTTTCTCCCTACACTGTCCATTGAGTTGTCCTCAAAACCAATATACATCCTGCTATATCTCCCACATGGAAAGTGCCAGGAGGGAGAAGTGGCGATTATGTTTAGACTTTCTCGGAACTGCTTCAAATCAACTAGATATCTTTGTGCTGTAAATCTCCCAACAGCCAAACGCAAAAGCAGCAAACATCTCGCTGTATGTCCCACATCCAAAGTGCCAAGAGAGAGCTTGCTCTCCCTCTCTTTGAGTACTGTTTTCGCTGTGCCGGTTACCTCTTTGCTAACATTCTCTTCAGCGCTGCAGGGAAACCAGGAACCACGTGGAGAAGGCACCCACACTGAAAGTGCCTGGAGGGAACATTGGGGCTTCTTCTCAGTGTCTCTGACATAGGGTTTCACTGTCCCGGGAAAGTCTCTGCTAACACCCTGCAGAGCGCTGTGCCCAATCTACAGAAACGTCTTGCGGTATCTCCTACAGGGAAAGTGCCAGGAGGGAACTGTCCATCTTGTTCTCAGTGTCTCTGAGAATTGCTCTGATTATCCCTGTGACCTCTTTGCTAAGACTCTCCAGAGAGCCGTCCTCAAAACCAACACACATCTTGACATATCTCCCACATTGATCGCAGTGTCTCCAGGAACGGCATTCAAGGAGCCAGGAACTTTTCTCCCTACACTGTCCATTGAGTTGTCCTCAAAACCAATATACATCCTGCTATATCTCCCACATGGAAAGTGCCAGGAGGGAGAAGTGGCGATTATGTTTAGACTTTCTCGGAACTGCTTCAAATCAACTAGATATCTTTGTGCTGTAAATCTCCCAACAGCCAAACGCAAAAGCAGCAAACATCTCGCTGTATGTCCCACATCCAAAGTGCCAAGAGAGAGCTTGCTCTCCCTCTCTTTGAGTACTGTTTTCGCTGTGCCGGTTACCTCTTTGCTAACATTCTCTTCAGCGCTGCAGGGAAACCAGGAACCACGTGGAGAAGGCACCCACACTGAAAGTGCCTGGAGGGAACATTGGGGCTTCTTCTCAGTGTCTCTGACATAGGGTTTCACTGTCCCGGGAAAGTCTCTGCTAACACCCTGCAGAGCGCTGTGCCCAATCTACAGAAACGTCTTGCGGTATCTCCTACAGGGAAAGTGCCAGGAGGGAATTGTCGAGCTTGTTCTCAGTGTCTCTGAGAATTGCTCTGATTATCCCTGTGACCTCTTTGCTAAGACTCTCCAGAGAGCCGTCCTCAAAACCAACACACATCTTGACATATCTCCCTCATTGATCGCAGTGTCTCCAGGAACGGCATTCAAGGAGCCAGGAACTTTTCTCCCTACACTGTCCATTGAGTTGTCCTCAAAACCAATATACATCCTGCTATATCTCCCACATGGAAAGTGCCAGGAGGGAGAAGTGGTGATTATGTTTAGACTTTCTCGGAACTGCTTCAAATCAACTAGATATCTTTGTGCTGTAAATCTCCCAACAGCCAAACGCAAAAGCAGCAAACATCTCGCTGTATGTCCCACATCCAAAGTGCCAAGAGAGAGCTTGCTCTCCCTGTCTTTGAGTACTGTTTTCGCTGTGCCGGTTACCTCTTTGCTAACATTCTCTTCAGCGCTGCAGGGAAACCAGGAACCACGTGGAGAAGGCACCCACACTGAAAGTGCCTGGAGGGAACATTGGGGCTTCTTCTCAGTGTCTCTGACATAGGGTTTCACTGTCCCGGGAAAGTCTCTGCTAACACCCTGCAGAGCGCTGTGCCCAATCTACAGAAACGTCTTGCGGTATCTCCTACAGGGAAAGTGCCAGGAGGGAATTGTCGAGCTTGTTCTCAGTGTCTCTGAGAATTGCTCTGATTATCCCTGTGACCTCTTTGCTAAGACTCTCCAGAGAGCCGTCCTCAAAACCAACACACATCTTGACATATCTCCCTCATTGATCGCAGTGTCTCCAGGAACGGCATTCAAGGAGCCAGGAACTTTTCTCCCTACACTGTCCATTGAGTTGTCCTCAAAACCAATATACATCCTGCTATATCTCCCACATGGAAAGTGCCAGGAGGGAGAAGTGGCGATTATGTTTAGACTTTCTCGGAACTGCTTCAAATCAACTAGATATCTTTGTGCTGTAAATCTCCCAACAGCCAAACGCAAAAGCAGCAAACATCTCGCTGTATGTCCCACATCCAAAGTGCCAAGAGAGAGCTTGCTCTCCCTCTCTTTGAGTACTGTTTTCGCTGTGCCGGTTACCTCTTTGCTAACATTCTCTTCAGCGCTGCAGGGAAACCAGGAACCACGTGGAGAAGGCACCCACACTGAAAGTGCCTGGAGGGAACATTGGGGCTTCTTCTCAGTGTCTCTGACATAGGGTTTCACTGTCCCGGGAAAGTCTCTGCTAACACCCTGCAGAGCGCTGTGCCCAATCTACAGAAACGTCTTGCGGTATCTCCTACAGGGAAAGTGCCAGGAGGGAACTGTCCATCTTGTTCTCAGTGTCTCTGAGAATTGCTCTGATTATCCCTGTGACCTCTTTGCTAAGACTCTCCAGAGAGCCGTCCTCAAAACCAACACACATCTTGACATATCTCCCTCATTGATCGCAGTGTCTCCAGGAACGGCATTCAAGGAGCCAGGAACTTTTCTCCCTACACTGTCCATTGAGTTGTCCTCAAAACCAATATACATCCTGCTATATCTCCCACATGGAAAGTGCCAGGAGGGAGAAGTGGGGATTATGTTTAGACTTCCTCGGAACTGCTTCAAATCAACTAGATATCTTTGTGCTGTAAATCTCCCAACAGCCAAACGCAAAAGCAGCAAACATCTCGCTGTATGTCCCACATCCAAAGTGCCAAGAGAGAGCTTGCTCTCCCTGTCTTTGAGTACTGTTTTCACTGTCCCGGTTACCTCTTTGCTAACATTCTCTTCAGCGCTGCAGGGAAACCAGGAACCACGTGGAGAAGGCACCCACACTGAAAGTGCCTGGAGGGAACATTGGGGCTTCTTCTCAGTGTCTCTGACATAGGGTTTCACTGTCCCGGGAAAGTCTCTGCTAACACCCTGCAGAGCGCCGTGCCCAATCTACAGAAACGTCTTGCGGTATCTCCTACAGGGAAAGTGCCAGGAGGGAACTGTCCATCTTGTTCTCAGTGTCTCTGAGAATTGCTCTGATTATCCCTGTGACCTCTTTGCTAAGACTCTCCAGAGAGCCGTCCTCAAAACCAACACACATCTTGACATATCTCCCTCATTGATCGCAGTGTCTCCAGGAACGGCATTCAAGGAGCCAGGAACTTTTCTCCCTACACTGTCCATTGAGTTGTCCTCAAAACCAATATACATCCTGCTATATCTCCCACATGGAAAGTGCCAGGAGGGAGAAGTGGCGATTATGTTTAGACTTTCTCGGAACTGCTTCAAATCAACTAGATATCTTTGTGCTGTAAATCTCCCAACAGCCAAACGCAAAAGCAGCAAACATCTCGCTGTATGTCCCACATCCAAAGTGCCAAGAGAGAGCTTGCTCTCCCTGTCTTTGAGTACTGTTTTCGCTGTGCCGGTTACCTCTTTGCTAACATTCTCTTCAGCGCTGCAGGGAAACCAGGAACCACGTGGAGAAGGCACCCACACTGAAAGTGCCTGGAGGGAACATTGGGGCTTCTTCTCAGTGTCTCTGACATAGGGTTTCACTGTCCCGGGAAAGTCTCTGCTAACACCCTGCAGAGCGCTGTGCCCAATCTACAGAAACGTCTTGCGGTATCTCCTACAGGGAAAGTGCCAGGAGGGAACTGTCCATCTTGTTCTCAGTGTCTCTGAGAATTGCTCTGATTATCCCTGTGACCTCTTTGCTAAGACTCTCCAGAGAGCCGTCCTCAAAACCAACACACATCTTGACATATCTCCCACATTGATCGCAGTGTCTCCAGGAACGGCATTCAAGGAGCCAGGAACTTTTCTCCCTACACTGTCCATTGAGTTGTCCTCAAAACCAATATACATCCTGCTATATCTCCCACATGGAAAGTGCCAGGAGGGAGAAGTGGCGATTATGTTTAGACTTTCTCGGAACTGCTTCAAATCAACTAGATATCTTTGTGCTGTAAATCTCCCAACAGCCAAACGCAAAAGCAGCAAACATCTCGCTGTATGTCCCACATCCAAAGTGCCAAGAGAGAGCTTGCTCTCCCTGTCTTTGAGTACTGTTTTCGCTGTGCCGGTTACCTCTTTGCTAACATTCTCTTCAGCGCTGCAGGGAAACCAGGAACCACGTGGAGAAGGCACCCACACTGAAAGTGCCTGGAGGGAACATTGGGGCTTCTTCTCAGTGTCTCTGACATAGGGTTTCACTGTCCCGGGAAAGTCTCTGCTAACACCCTGCAGAGCGCTGTGCCCAATCTACAGAAACGTCTTGCGGTATCTCCTACAGGGAAAGTGCCAGGAGGGAACTGTCCATCTTGTTCTCAGTGTCTCTGAGAATTGCTCTGATTATCCCTGTGACCTCTTTGCTAAGACTCTCCAGAGAGCCGTCCTCAAAACCAACACACATCTTGACATATCTCCCTCATTGATCGCAGTGTCTCCAGGAACGGCATTCAAGGAGCCAGGAACTTTTCTCCCTACACTGTCCATTGAGTTGTCCTCAAAACCAATATACATCCTGCTATATCTCCCACATGGAAAGTGCCAGGAGGGAGAAGTGGCGATTATGTTTAGACTTTCTCGGAACTGCTTCAAATCAACTAGATATCTTTGTGCTGTAAATCTCCCAACAGCCAAACGCAAAAGCAGCAAACATCTCGCTGTATGTCCCACATCCAAAGTGCCAAGAGAGAGCTTGCTCTCCCTGTCTTTGAGTACTGTTTTCGCTGTGCCGGTTACCTCTTTGCTAACATTCTCTTCAGCGCTGCAGGGAAACCAGGAACCACGTGGAGAAGGCACCCACACTGAAAGTGCCTGGAGGGAACATTGGGGCTTCTTCTCAGTGTCTCTGACATAGGGTTTCACTGTCCCGGGAAAGTCTCTGCTAACACCCTGCAGAGCGCTGTGCCCAATCTACAGAAACGTCTTGCGGTATCTCCTACAGGGAAAGTGCCAGGAGGGAACTGTCCATCTTGTTCTCAGTGTCTCTGAGAATTGCTCTGATTATCCCTGTGACCTCTTTGCTAAGACTCTCCAGAGAGCCGTCCTCAAAACCAACACACATCTTGACATATCTCCCACATTGATCGCAGTGTCTCCAGGAACGGCATTCAAGGAGCCAGGAACTTTTCTCCCTACACTGTCCATTGAGTTGTCCTCAAAACCAATATACATCCTGCTATATCTCCCACATGGAAAGTGCCAGGAGGGAGAAGTGGCGATTATGTTTAGACTTTCTCGGAACTGCTTCAAATCAACTAGATATCTTTGTGCTGTAAATCTCCCAACAGCCAAACGCAAAAGCAGCAAACATCTCGCTGTATGTCCCACATCCAAAGTGCCAAGAGAGAGCTTGCTCTCCCTGTCTTTGAGTACTGTTTTCGCTGTGCCAGTTACCTCTTTGCTAACATTCTCTTCAGCGCTGCAGGGAAACCAGGAACCACGTGGAGAAGGCACCCACACTGAAAGTGCCTGGAGGGAACATTGGGGCTTCTTCTCAGTGTCTCTGACATAGGGTTTCACTGTCCCGGGAAAGTCTCTGCTAACACCCTGCAGAGCGCTGTGCCCAATCTACAGAAACGTCTTGCGGTATCTCCTACAGGGAAAGTGCCAGGAGGGAACTGTCCATCTTGTTCTCAGTGTCTCTGAGAATTGCTCTGATTATCCCTGTGACCTCTTTGCTAAGACTCTCCAGAGAGCCGTCCTCAAAACCAACACACATCTTGACATATCTCCCACATTGATCGCAGTGTCTCCAGGAACGGCATTCAAGGAGCCAGGAACTTTTCTCCCTACACTGTCCATTGAGTTGTCCTCAAAACCAATATACATCCTGCTATATCTCCCACATGGAAAGTGCCAGGAGGGAGAAGTGGCGATTATGTTTAGACTTTCTCGGAACTGCTTCAAATCAACTAGATATCTTTGTGCTGTAAATCTCCCAACAGCCAAACGCAAAAGCAGCAAACATCTCGCTGTATGTCCCACATCCAAAGTGCCAAGAGAGAGCTTGCTCTCCCTGTCTTTGAGTACTGTTTTCGCTGTGCCGGTTACCTCTTTGCTAACATTCTCTTCAGCGCTGCAGGGAAACCAGGAACCACGTGGAGAAGGCACCCACACTGAAAGTGCCTGGAGGGAACATTGGGGCTTCTTCTCAGTGTCTCTGACATAGGGTTTCACTGTCCCGGGAAAGTCTCTGCTAACACCCTGCAGAGCGCTGTGCCCAATCTACAGAAACGTCTTGCGGTATCTCCTACAGGGAAAGTGCCAGGAGGGAATTGTCGAGCTTGTTCTCAGTGTCTCTGAGAATTGCTCTGATTATCCCTGTGACCTCTTTGCTAAGACTCTCCAGAGAGCCGTCCTCAAAACCAACACACATCTTGACATATCTCCCTCATTGATCGCAGTGTCTCCAGGAACGGCATTCAAGGAGCCAGGAACTTTTCTCCCTACACTGTCCATTGAGTTGTCCTCAAAACCAATATACATCCTGCTATATCTCCCACATGGAAAGTGCCAGGAGGGAGAAGTGGCGATTATGTTTAGACTTTCTCGGAACTGCTTCAAATCAACTAGATATCTTTGTGCTGTAAATCTCCCAACAGCCAAACGCAAAAGCAGCAAACATCTCGCTGTATGTCCCACATCCAAAGTGCCAAGAGAGAGCTTGCTCTCCCTCTCTTTGAGTACTGTTTTCGCTGTGCCGGTTACCTCTTTGCTAACATTCTCTTCAGCGCTGCAGGGAAACCAGGAACCACGTGGAGAAGGCACCCACACTGAAAGTGCCTGGAGGGAACATTGGGGCTTCTTCTCAGTGTCTCTGACATAGGGTTTCACTGTCCCGGGAAAGTCTCTGCTAACACCCTGCAGAGCGCTGTGCCCAATCTACAGAAACGTCTTGCGGTATCTCCTACAGGGAAAGTGCCAGGAGGGAACTGTCCATCTTGTTCTCAGTGTCTCTGAGAATTGCTCTGATTATCCCTGTGACCTCTTTGCTAAGACTCTCCAGAGAGCCGTCCTCAAAACCAACACACATCTTGACATATCTCCCTCATTGATCGCAGTGTCTCCAGGAACGGCATTCAAGGAGCCAGGAACTTTTCTCCCTACACTGTCCATTGAGTTGTCCTCAAAACCAATATACATCCTGCTATATCTCCCACATGGAAAGTGCCAGGAGGGAGAAGTGGCGATTATGTTTAGACTTTCTCGGAACTGCTTCAAATCAACTAGATATCTTTGTGCTGTAAATCTCCCAACAGCCAAACGCAAAAGCAGCAAACATCTCGCTGTATGTCCCACATCCAAAGTGCCAAGAGAGAGCTTGCTCTCCCTCTCTTTGAGTACTGTTTTCGCTGTGCCGGTTACCTCTTTGCTAACATTCTCTTCAGCGCTGCAGGGAAACCAGGAACCACGTGGAGAAGGCACCCACACTGAAAGTGCCTGGAGGGAACATTGGGGCTTCTTCTCAGTGTCTCTGACATAGGGTTTCACTGTCCCGGGAAAGTCTCTGCTAACACCCTGCAGAGCGCTGTGCCCAATCTACAGAAACGTCTTGCGGTATCTCCTACAGGGAAAGTGCCAGGAGGGAACTGTCCATCTTGTTCTCAGTGTCTCTGAGAATTGCTCTGATTATCCCTGTGACCTCTTTGCTAAGACTCTCCAGAGAGCCGTCCTCAAAACCAACACACATCTTGACATATCTCCCACATTGATCGCAGTGTCTCCAGGAACGGCATTCAAGGAGCCAGGAACTTTTCTCCCTACACTGTCCATTGAGTTGTCCTCAAAACCAATATACATCCTGCTATATCTCCCACATGGAAAGTGCCAGGAGGGAGAAGTGGGGATTATGTTTAGACTTCCTCGGAACTGCTTCAAATCAACTAGATATCTTTGTGCTGTAAATCTCCCAACAGCCAAACGCAAAAGCAGCAAACATCTCGCTGTATGTCCCACATCCAAAGTGCCAAGAGAGAGCTTGCTCTCCCTGTCTTTGAGTACTGTTTTCGCTGTCCCGGTTACCTCTTTGCTAACATTCTCTTCAGCGCTGCAGGGAAACCAGGAACCACGTGGAGAAGGCACCCACACTGAAAGTGCCTGGAGGGAACATTGGGGCTTCTTCTCAGTGTCTCTGACATAGGGTTTCACTGTCCCGGGAAAGTCTCTGCTAACACCCTGCAGAGCGCTGTGCCCAATCTACAGAAACGTCTTGCGGTATCTCCTACAGGGAAAGTGCCAGGAGGGAATTGTCGAGCTTGTTCTCAGTGTCTCTGAGAATTGCTCTGATTATCCCTGTGACCTCTTTGCTAAGACTCTCCAGAGAGCCGTCCTCAAAACCAACACACATCTTGACATATCTCCCACATTGATCGCAGTGTCTCCAGGAACGGCATTCAAGGAGCCAGGAACTTTTCTCCCTACACTGTCCATTGAGTTGTCCTCAAAACCAATATACATCCTGCTATATCTCCCACATGGAAAGTGCCAGGAGGGAGAAGTGGCGATTATGTTTAGACTTTCTCGGAACTGCTTCAAATCAACTAGATATCTTTGTGCTGTAAATCTCCCAACAGCCAAACGCAAAAGCAGCAAACATCTCGCTGTATGTCCCACATCCAAAGTGCCAAGAGAGAGCTTGCTCTCCCTGTCTTTGAGTACTGTTTTCGCTGTGCCGGTTACCTCTTTGCTAACATTCTCTTCAGCGCTGCAGGGAAACCAGGAACCACGTGGAGAAGGCACCCACACTGAAAGTGCCTGGAGGGAACATTGGGGCTTCTTCTCAGTGTCTCTGACATAGGGTTTCACTGTCCCGGGAAAGTCTCTGCTAACACCCTGCAGAGCGCTGTGCCCAATCTACAGAAACGTCTTGCGGTATCTCCTACAGGGAAAGTGCCAGGAGGGAACTGTCCATTTTGTTCTCAGTGTCTCTGAGAATTGCTCTGATTATCCCTGTGACCTCTTTGCTAAGACTCTCCAGAGAGCCGTCCTCAAAACCAACACACATCTTGACATATCTCCCACATTGATCGCAGTGTCTCCAGGAACGGCATTCAAGGAGCCAGGAACTTTTCTCCCTACACTGTCCATTGAGTTGTCCTCAAAACCAATATACATCCTGCTATATCTCCCACATGGAAAGTGCCAGGAGGGAGAAGTGGCGATTATGTTTAGACTTTCTCGGAACTGCTTCAAATCAACTAGATATCTTTGTGCTGTAAATCTCCCAACAGCCAAACGCAAAAGCAGCAAACATCTCGCTGTATGTCCCACATCCAAAGTGCCAAGAGAGAGCTTGCTCTCCCTCTCTTTGAGTACTGTTTTCGCTGTGCCGGTTACCTCTTTGCTAACATTCTCTTCAGCGCTGCAGGGAAACCAGGAACCACGTGGAGAAGGCACCCACACTGAAAGTGCCTGGAGGGAACATTGGGGCTTCTTCTCAGTGTCTCTGACATAGGGTTTCACTGTCCCGGGAAAGTCTCTGCTAACACCCTGCAGAGCGCTGTGCCCAATCTACAGAAACGTCTTGCGGTATCTCCTACAGGGAAAGTGCCAGGAGGGAATTGTCGAGCTTGTTCTCAGTGTCTCTGAGAATTGCTCTGATTATCCCTGTGACCTCTTTGCTAAGACTCTCCAGAGAGCCGTCCTCAAAACCAACACACATCTTGACATATCTCCCTCATTGATCGCAGTGTCTCCAGGAACGGCATTCAAGGAGCCAGGAACTTTTCTCCCTACACTGTCCATTGAGTTGTCCTCAAAACCAATATACATCCTGCTATATCTCCCACATGGAAAGTGCCAGGAGGGAGAAGTGGCGATTATGTTTAGACTTTCTCGGAACTGCTTCAAATCAACTAGATATCTTTGTGCTGTAAATCTCCCAACAGCCAAACGCAAAAGCAGCAAACATCTCGCTGTATGTCCCACATCCAAAGTGCCAAGAGAGAGCTTGCTCTCCCTGTCTTTGAGTACTGTTTTCGCTGTGCCGGTTACCTCTTTGCTAACATTCTCTTCAGCGCTGCAGGGAAACCAGGAACCACGTGGAGAAGGCACCCACACTGAAAGTGCCTGGAGGGAACATTGGGGCTTCTTCTCAGTGTCTCTGACATAGGGTTTCACTGTCCCGGGAAAGTCTCTGCTAACACCCTGCAGAGCGCTGTGCCCAATCTACAGAAACGTCTTGCGGTATCTCCTACAGGGAAAGTGCCAGGAGGGAACTGTCCATCTTGTTCTCAGTGTCTCTGAGAATTGCTCTGATTATCCCTGTGACCTCTTTGCTAAGACTCTCCAGAGAGCCGTCCTCAAAACCAACACACATCTTGACATATCTCCCTCATTGATCGCAGTGTCTCCAGGAACGGCATTCAAGGAGCCAGGAACTTTTCTCCCTACACTGTCCATTGAGTTGTCCTCAAAACCAATATACATCCTGCTATATCTCCCACATGGAAAGTGCCAGGAGGGAGAAGTGGCGATTATGTTTAGACTTTCTCGGAACTGCTTCAAATCAACTAGATATCTTTGTGCTGTAAATCTCCCAACAGCCAAACGCAAAAGCAGCAAACATCTCGCTGTATGTCCCACATCCAAAGTGCCAAGAGAGAGCTTGCTCTCCCTGTCTTTGAGTACTGTTTTCACTGTCCCGGTTACCTCTTTGCTAACATTCTCTTCAGCGCTGCAGGGAAACCAGGAACCACGTGGAGAAGGCACCCACACTGAAAGTGCCTGGAGGGAACATTGGGGCTTCTTCTCAGTGTCTCTGACATAGGGTTTCACTGTCCCGGGAAAGTCTCTGCTAACACCCTGCAGAGCGCTGTGCCCAATCTACAGAAACGTCTTGCGGTATCTCCTACAGGGAAAGTGCCAGGAGGGAATTGTCGAGCTTGTTCTCAGTGTCTCTGAGAATTGCTCTGATTATCCCTGTGACCTCTTTGCTAAGACTCTCCAGAGAGCCGTCCTCAAAACCAACACACATCTTGACATATCTCCCACATTGATCGCAGTGTCTCCAGGAACGGCATTCAAGGAGCCAGGAACTTTTCTCCCTACACTGTCCATTGAGTTGTCCTCAAAACCAATATACATCCTGCTATATCTCCCACATGGAAAGTGCCAGGAGGGAGAAGTGGCGATTATGTTTAGACTTTCTCGGAACTGCTTCAAATCAACTAGATATCTTTGTGCTGTAAATCTCCCAACAGCCAAACGCAAAAGCAGCAAACATCTCGCTGTATGTCCCACATCCAAAGTGCCAAGAGAGAGCTTGCTCTCCCTGTCTTTGAGTACTGTTTTCGCTGTGCCGGTTACCTCTTTGCTAACATTCTCTTCAGCGCTGCAGGGAAACCAGGAACCACGTGGAGAAGGCACCCACACTGAAAGTGCCTGGAGGGAACATTGGGGCTTCTTCTCAGTGTCTCTGACATAGGGTTTCACTGTCCCGGGAAAGTCTCTGCTAACACCCTGCAGAGCGCTGTGCCCAATCTACAGAAACGTCTTGCGGTATCTCCTACAGGGAAAGTGCCAGGAGGGAATTGTCGAGCTTGTTCTCAGTGTCTCTGAGAATTGCTCTGATTATCCCTGTGACCTCTTTGCTAAGACTCTCCAGAGAGCCGTCCTCAAAACCAACACACATCTTGACATATCTCCCTCATTGATCGCAGTGTCTCCAGGAACGGCATTCAAGGAGCCAGGAACTTTTCTCCCTACACTGTCCATTGAGTTGTCCTCAAAACCAATATACATCCTGCTATATCTCCCACATGGAAAGTGCCAGGAGGGAGAAGTGGCGATTATGTTTAGACTTTCTCGGAACTGCTTCAAATCAACTAGATATCTTTGTGCTGTAAATCTCCCAACAGCCAAACGCAAAAGCAGCAAACATCTCGCTGTATGTCCCACATCCAAAGTGCCAAGAGAGAGCTTGCTCTCCCTGTCTTTGAGTACTGTTTTCGCTGTGCCGGTTACCTCTTTGCTAACATTCTCTTCAGCGCTGCAGGGAAACCAGGAACCACGTGGAGAAGGCACCCACACTGAAAGTGCCTGGAGGGAACATTGGGGCTTCTTCTCAGTGTCTCTGACATAGGGTTTCACTGTCCCGGGAAAGTCTCTGCTAACACCCTGCAGAGCGCTGTGCCCAATCTACAGAAACGTCTTGCGGTATCTCCTACAGGGAAAGTGCCAGGAGGGAATTGTCGAGCTTGTTCTCAGTGTCTCTGAGAATTGCTCTGATTATCCCTGTGACCTCTTTGCTAAGACTCTCCAGAGAGCCGTCCTCAAAACCAACACACATCTTGACATATCTCCCTCATTGATCGCAGTGTCTCCAGGAACGGCATTCAAGGAGCCAGGAACTTTTCTCCCTACACTGTCCATTGAGTTGTCCTCAAAACCAATATACATCCTGCTATATCTCCCACATGGAAAGTGCCAGGAGGGAGAAGTGGAGATTATGTTTAGACTTTCTCGGAACTGCTTCAAATCAACTAGATATCTTTGTGCTGTAAATCTCCCAACAGCCAAACGCAAAAGCAGCAAACATCTCGCTGTATGTCCCACATCCAAAGTGCCAAGAGAGAGCTTGCTCTCCCTGTCTTTGAGTACTGTTTTCGCTGTGCCGGTTACCTCTTTGCTAACATTCTCTTCAGCGCTGCAGGGAAACCAGGAACCACGTGGAGAAGGCACCCACACTGAAAGTGCCTGGAGGGAACATTGGGGCTTCTTCTCAGTGTCTCTGACATAGGGTTTCACTGTCCCGGGAAAGTCTCTGCTAACACCCTGCAGAGCGCTGTGCCCAATCTACAGAAACGTCTTGCGGTATCTCCTACAGGGAAAGTGCCAGGAGGGAACTGTCCATCTTGTTCTCAGTGTCTCTGAGAATTGCTCTGATTATCCCTGTGACCTCTTTGCTAAGACTCTCCAGAGAGCCGTCCTCAAAACCAACACACATCTTGACATATCTCCCACATTGATCGCAGTGTCTCCAGGAACGGCATTCAAGGAGCCAGGAACTTTTCTCCCTACACTGTCCATTGAGTTGTCCTCAAAACCAATATACATCCTGCTATATCTCCCACATGGAAAGTGCCAGGAGGGAGAAGTGGCGATTATGTTTAGACTTTCTCGGAACTGCTTCAAATCAACTAGATATCTTTGTGCTGTAAATCTCCCAACAGCCAAACGCAAAAGCAGCAAACATCTCGCTGTATGTCCCACATCCAAAGTGCCAAGAGAGAGCTTGCTCTCCCTGTCTTTGAGTACTGTTTTCGCTGTGCCGGTTACCTCTTTGCTAACATTCTCTTCAGCGCTGCAGGGAAACCAGGAACCACGTGGAGAAGGCACCCACACTGAAAGTGCCTGGAGGGAACATTGGGGCTTCTTCTCAGTGTCTCTGACATAGGGTTTCACTGTCCCGGGAAAGTCTCTGCTAACACCCTGCAGAGCGCTGTGCCCAATCTACAGAAACGTCTTGCGGTATCTCCTACAGGGAAAGTGCCAGGAGGGAACTGTCCATCTTGTTCTCAGTGTCTCTGAGAATTGCTCTGATTATCCCTGTGACCTCTTTGCTAAGACTCTCCAGAGAGCCGTCCTCAAAACCAACACACATCTTGACATATCTCCCACATTGATCGCAGTGTCTCCAGGAACGGCATTCAAGGAGCCAGGAACTTTTCTCCCTACACTGTCCATTGAGTTGTCCTCAAAACCAATATACATCCTGCTATATCTCCCACATGGAAAGTGCCAGGAGGGAGAAGTGGGGATTATGTTTAGACTTTCTCGGAACTGCTTCAAATCAACTAGATATCTTTGTGCTGTAAATCTCCCAACAGCCAAACGCAAAAGCAGCAAACATCTCGCTGTATGTCCCACATCCAAAGTGCCAAGAGAGAGCTTGCTCTCCCTGTCTTTGAGTACTGTTTTCGCTGTGCCGGTTACCTCTTTGCTAACATTCTCTTCAGCGCTGCAGGGAAACCAGGAACCACGTGGAGAAGGCACCCACACTGAAAGTGCCTGGAGGGAACATTGGGGCTTCTTCTCAGTGTCTCTGACATAGGGTTTCACTGTCCCGGGAAAGTCTCTGCTAACACCCTGCAGAGCGCTGTGCCCAATCTACAGAAACGTCTTGCGGTATCTCCTACAGGGAAAGTGCCAGGAGGGAACTGTCCATCTTGTTCTCAGTGTCTCTGAGAATTGCTCTGATTATCCCTGTGACCTCTTTGCTAAGACTCTCCAGAGAGCCGTCCTCAAAACCAACACACATCTTGACATATCTCCCTCATTGATCGCAGTGTCTCCAGGAACGGCATTCAAGGAGCCAGGAACTTTTCTCCCTACACTGTCCATTGAGTTGTCCTCAAAACCAATATACATCCTGCTATATCTCCCACATGGAAAGTGCCAGGAGGGAGAAGTGGCGATTATGTTTAGACTTTCTCGGAACTGCTTCAAATCAACTAGATATCTTTGTGCTGTAAATCTCCCAACAGCCAAACGCAAAAGCAGCAAACATCTCGCTGTATGTCCCACATCCAAAGTGCCAAGAGAGAGCTTGCTCTCCCTGTCTTTGAGTACTGTTTTCGCTGTGCCGGTTACCTCTTTGCTAACATTCTCTTCAGCGCTGCAGGGAAACCAGGAACCACGTGGAGAAGGCACCCACACTGAAAGTGCCTGGAGGGAACATTGGGGCTTCTTCTCAGTGTCTCTGACATAGGGTTTCACTGTCCCGGGAAAGTCTCTGCTAACACCCTGCAGAGCGCTGTGCCCAATCTACAGAAACGTCTTGCGGTATCTCCTACAGGGAAAGTGCCAGGAGGGAATTGTCGAGCTTGTTCTCAGTGTCTCTGAGAATTGCTCTGATTATCCCTGTGACCTCTTTGCTAAGACTCTCCAGAGAGCCGTCCTCAAAACAAACACACATCTTGACATATCTCCCACATTGATCGCAGTGTCTCCAGGAACGGCATTCAAGGAGCCAGGAACTTTTCTCCGTACACTGTCCATTGAGTTGTCCTCAAAACCAATATACATCCTGCTATATCTCCCACATGGAAAGTGCCAGGAGGGAGAAGTGGCGATTATGTTTAGACTTTCTCGGAACTGCTTCAAATCAACTAGATATCTTTGTGCTGTAAATCTCCCAACAGCCAAACGCAAAAGCAGCAAACATCTCGCTGTATGTCCCACATCCAAAGTGCCAAGAGAGAGCTTGCTCTCCCTGTCTTTGAGTACTGTTTTCGCTGTGCCGGTTACCTCTTTGCTAACATTCTCTTCAGCGCTGCAGGGAAACCAGGAACCACGTGGAGAAGGCACCCACACTGAAAGTGCCTGGAGGGAACATTGGGGCTTCTTCTCAGTGTCTCTGACATAGGGTTTCACTGTCCCGGGAAAGTCTCTGCTAACACCCTGCAGAGCGCTGTGCCCAATCTACAGAAACGTCTTGCGGTATCTCCTACAGGGAAAGTGCCAGGAGGGAATTGTCGAGCTTGTTCTCAGTGTCTCTGAGAATTGCTCTGATTATCCCTGTGACCTCTTTGCTAAGACTCTCCAGAGAGCCGTCCTCAAAACAAACACACATCTTGACATATCTCCCACATTGATCGCAGTGTCTCCAGGAACGGCATTCAAGGAGCCAGGAACTTTTCTCCCTACACTGTCCATTGAGTTGTCCTCAAAACCAATATACATCCTGCTATATCTCCCACATGGAAAGTGCCAGGAGGGAGAAGTGGCGATTATGTTTAGACTTTCTCGGAACTGCTTCAAATCAACTAGATATCTTTGTGCTGTAAATCTCCCAACAGCCAAACGCAAAAGCAGCAAACATCTCGCTGTATGTCCCACATCCAAAGTGCCAAGAGAGAGCTTGCTCTCCCTGTCTTTGAGTACTGTTTTCGCTGTGCCGGTTACCTCTTTGCTAACATTCTCTTCAGCGCTGCAGGGAAACCAGGAACCACGTGGAGAAGGCACCCACACTGAAAGTGCCTGGAGGGAACATTGGGGCTTCTTCTCAGTGTCTCTGACATAGGGTTTCACTGTCCCGGGAAAGTCTCTGCTAACACCCTGCAGAGCGCTGTGCCCAATCTACAGAAACGTCTTGCGGTATCTCCTACAGGGAAAGTGCCAGGAGGGAATTGTCGAGCTTGTTCTCAGTGTCTCTGAGAATTGCTCTGATTATCCCTGTGACCTCTTTGCTAAGACTCTCCAGAGAGCCGTCCTCAAAACAAACACACATCTTGACATATCTCCCACATTGATCGCAGTGTCTCCAGGAACGGCATTCAAGGAGCCAGGAACTTTTCTCCCTACACTGTCCATTGAGTTGTCCTCAAAACCAATATACATCCTGCTATATCTCCCACATGGAAAGTGCCAGGAGGGAGAAGTGGCGATTATGTTTAGACTTTCTCGGAACTGCTTCAAATCAACTAGATATCTTTGTGCTGTAAATCTCCCAACAGCCAAACGCAAAAGCAGCAAACATCTCGCTGTATGTCCCACATCCAAAGTGCCAAGAGAGAGCTTGCTCTCCCTGTCTTTGAGTACTGTTTTCACTGTCCCGGTTACCTCTTTGCTAACATTCTCTTCAGCGCTGCAGGGAAACCAGGAACCACGTGGAGAAGGCACCCACACTGAAAGTGCCTGGAGGGAACATTGGGGCTTCTTCTCAGTGTCTCTGACATAGGGTTTCACTGTCCCGGGAAAGTCTCTGCTAACACCCTGCAGAGCGCTGTGCCCAATCTACAGAAACGTCTTGCGGTATCTCCTACAGGGAAAGTGCCAGGAGGGAACTGTCCATCTTGTTCTCAGTGTCTCTGAGAATTGCTCTGATTATCCCTGTGACCTCTTTGCTAAGACTCTCCAGAGAGCCGTCCTCAAAACCAACACACATCTTGACATATCTCCCACATTGATCACAGTGTCTCCAGGAACGGCATTCAAGGAGCCAGGAACTTTTCTCCCTACACTGTCCATTGAGTTGTCCTCAAAACCAATATACATCCTGCTATATCTCCCACATGGAAAGTGCCAGGAGGGAGAAGTGGCGATTATGTTTAGACTTTCTCGGAACTGCTTCAAATCAACTAGATATCTTTGTGCTGTAAATCTCCCAACAGCCAAACGCAAAAGCAGCAAACATCTCGCTGTATGTCCCACATCCAAAGTGCCAAGAGAGAGCTTGCTCTCCCTCTCTTTGAGTACTGTTTTCGCTGTCCCGGTTACCTCTTTGCTAACATTCTCTTCAGCGCTGCAGGGAAACCAGGAACCACGTGGAGAAGGCACCCACACTGAAAGTGCCTGGAGGGAACATTGGGGCTTCTTCTCAGTGTCTCTGACATAGGGTTTCACTGTCCCGGGAAAGTCTCTGCTAACACCCTGCAGAGCGCTGTGCCCAATCTACAGAAACGTCTTGCGGTATCTCCTACAGGGAAAGTGCCAGGAGGGAACTGTCCATCTTGTTCTCAGTGTCTCTGAGAATTGCTCTGATTATCCCTGTGACCTCTTTGCTAAGACTCTCCAGAGAGCCGTCCTCAAAACCAACACACATCTTGACATATCTCCCTCATTGATCGCAGTGTCTCCAGGAACGGCATTCAAGGAGCCAGGAACTTTTCTCCCTACACTGTCCATTGAGTTGTCCTCAAACCAATATACATCCTGCTATATCTCCCACATGGAAAGTGCCAGGAGGGAGAAGTGGCGATTATGTTTAGACTTTCTCGGAACTGCTTCAAATCAACTAGATATCTTGTGCTGTAAATCTCCAACAGCCAAACGCAAAAGCAGCAAACATCTCGCTGTATGTCCCACATCCAAAGTGCCAAGAGAGAGCTTGCTCTCCCTCTCTTTGAGTACTGTTTTCACTGTCCTGGTTACCTCTTTGCTAACATTCTCTTCAGCGCTGCAGGGAAACCAGGAACCACGTGGAGAAGGCACCCACACTGAAGTGCCTGGAGGGAACATTGGGGCTTCTTCTCAGTGTCTCTGACATAGGGTTTCACTGTCCCGGGAAAGTCTCTGCTAACACCCTGCAGAGCGCTGTGCCCAATCTACAGAAACGTCTTGCGGTATCTCCTACAGGGAAAGTGCCAGGAGGGAATTGTCGAGCTTGTTCTCAGTGTCTCTGAGAATTGCTCTGATTATCCCTGTGACCTCTTTGCTAAGACTCTCCAGAGAGCCGTCCTCAAAACCAACACACATCTTGACATATCTCCCTCATTGATCGCAGTGTCTCCAGGAACGGCATTCAAGGAGCCAGGAACTTTTCTCCCTACACTGTCCATTGAGTTGTCCTCAAAACCAATATACATCCTGCTATATCTCCACATGGAAAGTGCCAGGAGGGAGAAGTGGCGATTATGTTTAGACTTCCTCGGAACTGCTTCAAATCAACTAGATATCTTTGTGCTGTAAATCTCCCAACAGCCAAACGCAAAAGCAGCAAACATCTCGCTGTATGTCCCACATCCAAAGTGCCAAGAGAGAGCTTGCTCTCCCTGTCTTTGAGTACTGTTTTCGCTGTGCCCGGTTACCTCTTTGCTAACATTCTCTTCAGCGCTGCAGGGAAACCAGGAACCACGTGGAGAAGGCACCCACACTGAAAGTGCCTGGAGGGAACATTGGGGCTTCTTCTCAGTGTCTCTGACATAGGGTTTCACTGTCCCGGGAAAGTCTCTGCTAACACCCTGCAGAGCGCTGTGCCCAATCTACAGAAACGTCTTGCGGTATCTCCTACAGGGAAAGTGCCAGGAGGGAATTGTCGAGCTTGTTCTCAGTGTCTCTGAGAATTGCTCTGATTATCCCTGTGACCTCTTTGCTAAGACTCTCCAGAGAGCCGTCTCAAAACCAACACACATCTTGACATATCTCCCTCATTGATCGCAGTGTCTCCAGGAACGGCATTCAAGGAGCCAGGAACTTTTCTCCCTACACTGTCCATTGAGTTGTCCTCAAAACCAATATACATCCTGCTATATCTCCCACATGGAAAGTGCCAGGAGGGAGAAGTGGCGATTATGTTTAGACTTTCTCGGAACTGCTTCAAATCAACTAGATATCTTTGTGCTGTAAATCTCCCAACAGCCAAACGCAAAAGCAGCAAACATCTCGCTGTATGTCCCACATCCAAAGTGCCAAGAGAGAGCTTGCTCTCCCTGTCTTTGAGTACTGTTTTCGCTGTGCCGGTTACCTCTTTGCTAACATTCTCTTCAGCGCTGCAGGGAAACCAGGAACCACGTGGAGAAGGCACCCACACTGAAAGTGCCTGGAGGGAACATTGGGCTTCTTCTCAGTGTCTCTGACATAGGTTTCACTGTCCCGGGAAAGTCTCTGCTAACACCCTGCAGAGCGCTGTGCCCAATCTACAGAAACGTCTTGCGGTATCTCCTACAGGGAAAGTGCCAGGAGGGAACTGTCCATCTTGTTCTCAGTGTCTCTGAGAATTGCTCTGATTATCCCTGTGACCTCTTTGCTAAGACTCTCCAGAGAGCCGTCCTCAAAACCAACACACATCTTGACATATCTCCCACATTGATCGCAGTGTCTCCAGGAACGGCATTCAAGGAGCCAGGAACTTTTCTCCCTACACTGTCCATTGAGTTGTCCTCAAAACCAATATACATCCTGCTATATCTCCCACATGGAAAGTGCCAGGAGGGAGAAGTGGCGATTATGTTTAGACTTTCTCGGAACTGCTTCAAATCAACTAGATATCTTTGTGCTGTAAATCTCCCAACAGCCAAACGCAAAAGCAGCAAACATCTCGCTGTATGTCCCACATCCAAAGTGCCAAGAGAGAGCTTGCTCTCCCTGTCTTTGAGTACTGTTTTCACTGTCCCGGTTACCTCTTTGCTAACATTCTCTTCAGCGCTGCAGGGAAACCAGGAACCACGTGGAGAAGGCACCCACACTGAAAGTGCCTGGAGGGAACATTGGGGCTTCTTCTCAGTGTCTCTGACATAGGGTTTCACTGTCCCGGGAAAGTCCTCTGCTAACACCCTGCAGAGCGCTGTGCCCAATCTACAGAAACGTCTTGCGGTATCTCCTACAGGGAAAGTGCCAGGAGGGAACTGTCCATCTTGTTCTCAGTGTCTCTGAGAATTGCTCTGATTATCCCTGTGACCTCTTTGCTAAGACTCTCCAGAGAGACGTCCTCAAAACCAACACACATCTTGACATATCTCCCTCATTGATCGCAGTGTCTCCAGGAACGGCATTCAAGGAGCCAGGAACTTTCTCCCTACACTGTCCATTGAGTTGTCCTCAAAACCATATACATCCTGCTATTCTCCCACATGGAAAGTGCCAGGAGGGAGAAGTGGGGATTATGTTTAGACTTTCTCGGAACTGCTTCAAATCAACTAGATATCTTTGTGCTGTAAATCTCCCAACAGCCAAACGCAAAAGCAGCAAACATCTCGCTGTATGTCCCACATCCAAAGTGCCAAGAGAGAGCTTGCTCTCCCTGTCTTTGAGTACTGTTTTCGCTGTGCCGGTTACCTCTTTGCTAACATTCTCTTCAGCGCTGCAGGGAAACCAGGAACCACGTGGAGAAGGCACCCACACTGAAAGTGCCTGGAGGGAACATTGGGGCTTCTTCTCAGTGTCTCTGACATAGGGTTTCACTGTCCCGGGAAAGTCTCTGCTAACACCCTGCAGAGCGCTGTGCCCAATCTACAGAAACGTCTTGCGGTATCTCCTACAGGGAAAGTGCCAGGAGGGAACTGTCCATCTTGTTCTCAGTGTCTCTGAGAATTGCTCTGATTATCCCTGTGACCTCTTTGCTAAGACTCTCCAGAGAGCCGTCCTCAAAACCACACACATCTTGACATATCTCCCACACTGATCGCAGTGTCTCCAGGAACGGCATTCAAGGAGCCAGGAACTTTTCTCCCTACACTGTCCATTGAGTTGTCCTCAAAACCAATATACATCCTGCTATATCTCCCACATGGAAAGTGCCAGGAGGGAGAAGTGGCGATTATGTTTAGACTTTCTCGGAACTGCTTCAAATCAACTAGATATCTTTGTGCTGTAAATCTCCAACAGCCAAACGCAAAAGCAGCAAACATCTCGCTGTATGTCCCACATCCAAAGTGCCAAGAGAGAGCTTGCTCTCCCTGTCTTTGAGTACTGTTTTCGCTGTGCCGGTTACCTCTTTGCTAACATTCTCTTCAGCGCTGCAGGGAAACCAGGAACCACGTGGAGAAGGCACCCACACTGAAGTGCCTGGAGGGAACATTGGGGCTTCTTCTCAGTGTCTCTGACATAGGGTTTCACTGTCCCGGGAAAGTCTCTGCTAACACCCTGCAGAGCGCTGTGCCCAATCTACAGAAACGTCTTGCGGTATCTCCTACAGGGAAAGTGCCAGGAGGGAACTGTCCATCTTGTTCTCAGTGTCTCTGAGAATTGCTCTGATTATCCCTGTGACCTCTTTGCTAAGACTCTCCAGAGAGCCGTCCTCAAAACCAACACACATCTTGACATATCTCCCACATTGATCGCAGTGTCCTCCAGGAACGGCATTCAAGGAGCCAGGAACTTTTCTCCCTACACTGTCCATTGAGTTGTCCTCAAAACCAATATACATCCTGCTATATCTCCCACATGGAAAGTGCCAGGAGGGAGAAGTGGCGATTATGTTTAGACTTTCTCGGAACTGCTTACAAATCAACTAGATATCTTTGTGCTGTAAATCTCCCAACAGCCAAACGCAAAAGCAGCAAACATCTCGCTGTATGTCCCACATCCAAAGTGCCAAGAGAGAGCTTGCTCTCCCTCTCTTTGAGTACTGTTTTCGCTGTCCCGGTTACCTCTTTGCTAACATTCTCTTCAGCGCTGCAGGGAAACCAGGAACCACGTGGAGAAGGCACCCACACTGAAAGTGCCTGGAGGGAACATTGGGGCTTCTTCTCAGTGTCTCTGACATAGGGTTTCACTGTCCCGGGAAAGTCTCTGCTAACACCCTGCAGAGCGCTGTGCCCAATCTACAGAAACGTCTTGCGGTATCTCCTACAGGGAAAGTGCCAGGAGGGAACTGTCCATCTTGTCTCAGTGTCTCTGAGAATTGCTCTGATTATCCCTGTGACCTCTTTGCTAAGACTCTCCAGAGAGCCGTCCTCAAAACAAACACACATCTTGACATATCTCCCAACATTGATCGCAGTGTCTCCAGGAACGGCATTCAAGGAGCCAGGAACTTTTCTCCCTACACTGTCCATTGAGTTGTCCTCAAAACCAATATACATCCTGCTATATCTCCCACATGGAAAGTGCCAGGAGGGAGAAGTGGCGATTATGTTTAGACTTTCTCGGAACTGCTTCAAATCAACTAGATATCTTTGTGCTGTAAATCTCCCAACAGCCAAACGCAAAAGCAGCAAACATCTCGCTGTATGTCCCACATCCAAAGTGCCAAGAGAGAGCTTGCTCTCCCTGTCTTTGAGTACTGTTTTCGCTGTGCCGGTTACCTCTTTGCTAACATTCTCTTCA
>NW_026961283.1:0-19762 GCF_963924245.1 Chroicocephalus ridibundus
GGCGAGAAGACAAGGACATGGGGGGCAGGAGAAGATGGGGACATGTGGGGCAGGAGAAGGATGTGTGGGGCAGGAGAAGAGAAGGACATGGGGGGCAAGAAGACAAGGACATGGGGACATGTGGGGCAGGAGAAGACAAGGAGATGTGGGGCATGGAGAAGAGAAGGAGGTGCGGGGCAGGAGAGGACATGTGGGGCAGGAGAAGACACGGACGTGGGGGGCAGGAGAGGACAAGGAGGTGGGGGTCAGGAGAAGACGAGGAGATGTGGGGCAAGAGAAGAGAAGGACATGGGGGCAAGAAGACAAGGACAGGGGGACATGTGGGGCAGAGGAAGACAAGGACATGGGGGGCACGAGAAGAAAAGGACATGGGGACATGTGGGGCAGAAGACATGAACATGTGGGGCAAGAAGAAGAGAAGGACGTGTGGGGCAGGAGAAGATGGGGACATGTGGGGCAGGAGAAGAGAAGGACATGGGGGGCAGGAGAAGACACGGACATGTGGGGCAGGAGAAGAGGGGGAGATGTGGGGCAGGAGAAGACAGGGACATGTGGGGCAGGAGAGGACGGGGAGATGTGGGGCAGGAGAGGACGGGGACACGGGGCCGTGTGGGGCAGGGCCCGGGGGGGGAGGGGCCGGGTCAGAGCCGCCGCGTGCCCCGGCCCCTCCTGCCCCTCCCCCGCCATCGTCCCCTGGTTGCCCCCGACCCTCCCGGCCCCGCCCGCCCCACGGCCCGGCCCAGGTGGCCACCAGGAGGTGGCTTCGGTGGCCCCCCCGCGGCCCTGGGGTGACAATGCCACGGGCCCCCCGGTGGCCACGGCCTGCACCCCGTTGGCCCCACGGCCCGGAGCTGGGGGCCGTGGTGGCCCTTCTTGGCCGCTCCGTGGCCACGCCGTGGTGGTCACCCTCGGCCATGCCGTGGCCGTGCCATAGTGGCCACCCTTGGCCATCCCGTGGCCACCCCGTGGTGGTGGCGTGTCCCCCATGGGGTGGCCATCAAGTAGCCACATCATGACAATGTCACTGCTCTGGTAGCCACCCCGTGGCCATGCCGTGCTGGTGGCGTGGCCCCCCATGGCGTGTCCCCCCCCGTAGCCATGTCCCTGCTCCCGTAGCCACCCTGTGGCCATGCCATGGTGGTGGGCATGTCCCTATGGCGTGGCCACCCCGTAGCCACGTCACCACCACGTCATTGCTCTGGTAGCCACCCTGTGGCCATGCCGTGCTGGCGGCGTGTCCCCATGGCGTGTCCCTCCCCGTAGCCATGTCCCCGCTCCCGTGGCCACCCCATGGTGGTGGCGTGTCCCCCATGGCATGGCCATCAAGTAGCCACATCACCACCACGTCATTGCTCTGGTAGCCACCCTGTGGCCAAGCCGTGCTGGTGGCGTGTCCCCCATGGCGTGTCCCTCTTGTAGCCACGTCCCCGCTCCCGTAGCCACCCCGTGGCTACACCGTGGTGGTGGCGTGTCCCCATGGCGTGTCCCCCCCGTAGCCACATCCCCGCTCCCGTAGCCACCCCATGGCCAAGCCGTGGTGGTGGCGTCCCCCCCATGGCCTGACCCTCCCCGTAGCCACATCCCCGCTCCCGTAGCCACCCTGTGGCCAAGCCGTGGTAGTGGCATGTCCCCCATGGTGTGTCCCCCCCGTAGCCACATCCCCGCTCCCGTAGCCACCCCGTGGCTACACCGTGGTGGTGGCGTGTCCCCCATGGCATGTCCCTCTCGTAGCCATGTCCCCGCTCCCGTAGCCACCCTGTGGCTACACCGTGCTGGTGGCGTGTCCCCCATGGCATGTCCTCCCCGTAGCCACGTCCCCGCTCCTGTAGCCACCCCATAGCCAAGCCGTGCTGGTGACGTGGCCCCCATGGCGTGTGCCCCCCGTAGCCACGTCCCCGCTCCTGTAGCCACCCTGTGGCTACACCGTGGTGGTGGCGTGTCCCCCATGGCGTGTCCCTCCCCGTAGCCACGTCCCCGCTCCCGTAGCCACCCCGTGGCCAAGCCGTGCTGGGTGGCGTCCCCCCCCATGGCGTGTCCCCCCCCGTAGCCACGTCCCCGCTCCCGTAGCCACCCCGTGGCCGCGCCGGACTCACCCGGAGGTCGGTGACGCGGGCGAAGACGAGGTTGGTGAGGGCCTCGGCCAGGGCCAGCCGGGCGCCGGCCGCCGGGTCCAAGAGGCCCTTGATGGGCTGCTCCCCCAGCGCGGTGGCCGCCCCCCACCGTGTCGAAGTGGGACAGGGCCACCACGGCCACGTCGGCCAGCGGCGTGTGCAGGGGGCCCACGCACTGCTGCTGGGCCACCAGCCCCGTCACCGAGCGGTCCACCTGCCCCGGGGCGGGGGGGGAGAGAGAGGAGTCAGGGGTGGCCACGGGGATGGTGGGGGGGTGGCCACGGGGATGGGTTTGGGGGGAGGAGAGGGGGGGGACATGGCCACCGAGTGGGTTGGGGACTTGGAGGGGATTGGTGGCCACCAAGTAGGTTGGGGAGATGGAGGGGACGGTGGCCACCAGCAGGTTGGGAACAAGGAGGAAACGGTGGCCACCAGTAAGTTGGGGACATGGAAGGGACGGTGGCCACCAAGTGGGTTGGGGAGATGGAGGAAACGGTGGCCACCAGTAAGTTGGGGACATGGAGGGGACGGTGGCCACCAAGTGGGTTGGGGACTTGGAGGGGATGGTGGCCACCAGCAGGTTGGGGACATGGAGGGGACAGTGGCCACCAGTGGGTTGGGGACTTGGAGGAAACAGTGGAGGGGATTGGTGGCCACCAAGTAGGTTGGGGAGATGGAGGGGACGGTGGCCACCAGCGGGTTGGGGAGATGGAGGAAACAGTGGCCACCAGTAAGTTGCGGACATGGAGGGGACGGTGGCCACCAAGTGGGTTGGGGACTTGGAGGGGATGGTGGCCACCAGCAGGTTGGGGACATGGAGGGGACTGGGGGCCACCAAGTAGGTTGGGGAGATGGAGGGGATGGTGGCCACCAAGCGGGTTGGGGAGATGGAGGAAACGGTGGCCACCAGTAAGTTGGGGACATGGAGGGGACGGTGGCCACCAGCGGGTTGGGGACATGGAGGAAACAGTGGCCACCAGTAAGCTGGGGACATGGAAGGGACGGTGGCCACCAAGTGGGTTGGGGACTTGGAGGGGATGGTGGCCACCAGCAGGTTGGGGACAAGGAGGAAACGGTGGCCACCAGTAAGTTGGGGACATGGAGGGGACGGTGGCCACGGGGGGGACAGGAGGTGACATGAGGGGACACGAGGGGATATGATGTGACAGGGGGACACGGGGTGACACGGGGTGACAGGAGGTGACAGGGGGTAACGGGGAGATGGGGTGACACAGGGGGACAGGAGGTGACGGGGGTGACGGGGGGTGACGGGGGGTGACAGGAGGTGACAGGGGTGACACACGGTGATGGGGGGTGACAGGGGGTGACGGGGTGACGGGGGTGACAGGGAGTGACACAGGGTGACAGGAGGTGACAGGAGGTGACAGGGGTGACGGGGGTGACAGGGGTGACAGGGGGTGACAGGAGGTGACGGGGGTGACGGGGTGACAGGGGTGACGGGGTGACAGGAGGTGACAGGGGTGACAGGGGGTGACAGGGGGTGACAGGGGTGACAGGAGGTGACAGAGGGTGACGGGGGGTGACACGGGGTGACAGGGGTGACACACGGTGACGCAGAGTGACAGGAGGTGACAGGGGTGACAGGGGTGACAGGGGTGACAGGAGGTGACAGGGGATGACAGGGGGTGACACGGGGTAACAGGGGGAGATGGGGTGACACAGGGGGACAGGAGGTGACGGGGGTGACGGGGGGTGACGGGGGGTGACAGGAGGTGACAGGGGTGACACACGGTGATGGGGGGGGTGACAGGGGGTGACGGGGTGACGGGGGTGACAGGGAGTGACACAGGGTGACAGGAGGTGACAGGAGGTGACAGGAGGTGACAGGGGTGACAGGAGGTGACAGGGGGTGACAGGGGTGACACACGGTGACGCAGGGTGACAGGAGGTGACAGGGGTGACAGGGGTGACGGGGGGTGACAGGAGGTGACAGGGGGTGACACGGGGTAACAGGGGGAGATGGGGTGACAGGGGGTGACAGGGGGTGACGGGGGTGACAGGAGGTGACGGGGGTGACGGGTGGCGGTGTCACCTTGTTGGTGAGGTAGCGTTTGCTGGCCACGGCCGGGAGCCGCAGCACCCGCTCCAGCGCCTGCCGCACCGACAGCCCCGGGGGCAGCTCCAGGGGGCGCAGGGTGGGGGGCACCCGCTGCAGCGCGAACTCCTGGGGGGGACACACACGGGGGGGTCACGGAGGTCCCCAGCCCCATTGGGTGGCCCCATCCCCAACTGGGAGGTCCCCAGTCCCAACTGGGAGGTCCCCGTTGGGTGGTTGCCACCATCATGGAGGTCCCAGCCCCGTTGGGTGGCCCCATCCCCAACTGGGAGGTCCCCAGTCCCAACTGGGAGGTCCCCGTTGGGTGGTTGCCACCATCATGGAGGTCCCAGCCCCGTTGGGTGGCCCCATCCCCAACTGGGAGGTCCCCAGTCCCAACTGGGAGGTCCCCGTTGGGTGGTTGCCACCATCATGGAGGTCCCAGCCCCATTGGGTGGCCCCATTCCCAACTGGGAGGTCCCAGTGTCAACTGGGAGGTCCCCATTGGGTGGTCGCCACCATCATGGAGGTCCCCAGCCCCGTTGGGTGGCCCCATTCCCAACTGGGAGGTTCCCAGTCCCAACTGGGAGGTCCCCATTGGGTGGTCGCCACCATCATGGAGATCCCCAGCCCCGTTGGGTGGCTCCATCCCCAACTGGGAGGTCCCCATTGGGTGCCCCCCATCATCATGGAGGTCCCCATTCCCAACTGGGAGGTCCCAATGTCAACTGGGAGGTCCCCAGTCCCAACTGGGAGGTCCCCATTGGGTGGTCGCCACCATCATGGAGGTCCCAGCCCCATTGGGTGTCCCCATTCCCAACTGGGAGGTCCCCAGTCCCAACTGGGAGGTCCCCATTGGGTGGTCTCCACCATCATGGAGGTCCCCAGCCCTGTTGGGTGGCTCCATCCCCAACTGGGAGGTCCCCATTGGGTGGTCTCCACCATCATGGTGGTCCCAGCCCCATTGGGTGTCCCCATCCCCAACTGGGAGGTCCCAATGTCAACTGGGAGGTCCCCAGTCCCAACTGGGAGGTCCCCATTGGGTGGTTGCCACCATCATGGAGGTCCCAGCCCCATTGGGTGTCCCCATTCCCAACTGGGAGGTCCCAATGTCAACTGGGAGGTCCCAATGCCCAACTGGGAGGTCCCCAGTCCCAGCTGGGAGGTCCCCATTGGGTGCCCCCCATCATCATGGAGGTCCCCAGCCCCGTTGGGTGGCTCCATCCCCAACTGGGAGGTCCCCAGTCCCAACTGGGAGGTCCCCATTGAGTGGTCACCACCATCACGGAGGTCCCATCCCCAACGGGTGGCTCCATCCCCAGCTGGGAGGTCCCCAGTCCCAACTGGGAGGTCCCCATTGGGTGGTCTCCATGGTCATGGAGGTCCCAGCCCCATTGGGTGTCCCCATTCCCAACTGGGACGTCCCAATGTCAACTGGGAGGTCCCCAGTCCCAACTGGGACGTCCCCATTGAGTGGTCACCACCATCACGGAGGTCCCATCCCCAATGGGTGGCTCCATCCCCAACTGGGAGGTCCCCATTGGGTGGTCTCCACCATCATGGTGGTCCCAGCCCCATGGGGTGGCCCCATCCCCAACTGGGAGGTCCCAATGTCAACTGGGAGGTCCCCGTTGGTGCCCCCCATCATCATGGAGGTCCCCAGTCCCCATTCCCAACTGGGAGGTCCCAATGCCCAACTGGGAGGTCCCCAGTCCCAGCTGGGAGGTCCCCACTGGGTGCCCCCCATCACCATGGAGGTCCCAGCCCCGTTGGGTGGCCCCACCCCCAACTGGGAGGTCCCCATTGGGTGGTCGCCACCATCATGGAGATCCCCAGCCCCGTTGGGTGTTCCCATCCCCAACTGGGAGGTCCCAATGTCAACTGGGAGGTCCCCAGTCCCAACTGGGAGGTCCCCATCGGGTGCCCCCCATCATCACGGAGGTCCCAGCCCCACTGGAGGTCCCCATTCCCAACTGGGAGGTCCCAATGTCAACTGGGAGGTCCCCAGTCCCAACTGGGAGGTCCCCATTGGGTGGTTGCCACCATCATGGTGGTCCCATCCCCATGGGGTGGCCCCATCCCCAACTGGGAGGTCCCAATGTCAACTGGGAGGTCCCCGTAGGTGCCCCCCATCATCATGGAGGTCCCCATTCACCAACTGGGAAGTCCCAATGTCAACTGGGAGGTCCCCAGTCCCAACTGGGAGGTCCCCGTTGGGTGTCCCCCCCCATCGTGGCGTTCTCCATCCCCGTTGGGTGCCCCCCAGCGCCCAACTGGGAGATCCCTACTGGGTCTTGGGGGGGAGGTGGTCACCAGGCGTGTCCCTCAACTCCCAGCCCCCCACGTGGGGGGGTGTCCGTCCCCCCCCCCGCCCCCCCCCCCGCCCCCCAGCCCCCCCCTCACCTTGCGGGGCATCTTGCCCAGCACCCACTCCAGCTCCAGGTTGACGGGGGTGGGGAGCCCCTCGTGGGACCCCCCCCTCGGGCACCGGCGCCTCCAGGTCGTCCACCAGCACGATCTGTGGGGCAGGGGGGGTCAGAAGGTGTGGGGCACCCCCCAAGCACCCCCCAGCAGCCTTCCCCATCCCCAGGGATCCCAAAGGACCCCCCCCCCCGCCCCCGCCATGGTCCTCGATGTCCCCCCAGGTGCTTCCAGCTTCCTGTGTCCCAGCCCCACGTCGCCCCATGGCCCCATGGTGTCCCCCACGTCCCCATGGTGTCCCCCATGTCCCATGTCCCCACCGCCCCATGGCCCCACATCCCACGGCCCCACAGTGTCCCCAACGTCCCCCCCCGGCCCCACATCCCACGTCCCCACCGCCCCATGGCCCCATGGCCCAGGTCCCCATGGTGTCCCCCATCTCCTCATGCCCCACGTCCCCATGGTGTCCCCCACGTCCCTCCACCCCCACGTCCCACGTCCCCCTGGTGTCCCCCACGTCCCCCAACCCCATGTCCCATGGCCCCACCTCCCCACGGCCCCACATCCCACATCCCCACGGTGTCTCCCACCTCCCACGTCCCCATGGTGTCCCCAACGTCTCTCCACCCTCACGTCCCATGTCCCCATGGTGTCCCCCATGTCCCCACGTCCCACAGCCCCACGGTGTCCCCCACGTCCCACATCCCTACCTCCCGTGTCCCCATGGTGTCCCCCATGGTGTCCCCCATGTCCCCATCTCCCATGTCCCCATGGTGTCCCCCATGGTGTCCCCCATGTCCCCATCTCCCATGTCCCCATGGTGTCCCCAACGTCCCTCCATCCCCACATCCCCATGGTGTCCCCCATATCCCACGTCCCCATGGTGTCCCCCACGTCCCTCCATCCCCATGTCCCCACGGTGTCCCCCATGTCCCCATCTCCCGTGTCCCCATGGATGTCCCTCCACCCCCACGTCCCACGTCCCCATGGTGTCCCCCACATCCCTCCATCCCCACGTCCCCATGGTGTCCCCCACGTCCCATGTCCCCATGGTGTCCCCCATGTCCCTCCACCCCCACGTTCCACGTCCCCATGGTGTCTCCCACATCCCTCCACCCCCGTGTCCCACGTCCCCATAGTGTCCCCCACATCCCTCCACCCCCACGTCCCCGTGGTGTCCCCCACATCCCTCCATCCCCACGTCCCCATGGTGTCCCACATGTCCCTCCACCCCCACATCCCACGTCCCCATGGTGTCCCCCATGTCCCACATCCCCATGGTGTCCCCCACATCCCTCCATCCCCACGTCCCCATGGTGTCCCCAATGTCCCACGTCCCCATGGTGTCCCTCCACCCCCATGTCCCACGTCCCCATGGTGTCCCCCACATCCCTCCATCCCCACGTCCCCATGGTGTCCCCCACGTCCCACGTCCCCACATGGTGTCCCTCCACCCCCATGTCCCACGTCCTCATGGTGTCCCCCACATCCCTCCATCCCCACGTCCCCATGGTGTCCCCCATGTCCCACGTCCCCACATGGTGTCCCTCCACCCCCATGTCCCACGTCCTCATGGTGTCCCCCACATCCCTCCATCCCCATGTCCCCATGGTGTCCCCCACGTCCCACGTCCCCATGGTGTCCCTCCACCCCCATGTCCCACGTCCCCGTGGTGTCCCCCACATCCCTCCATCCCCACATCCCCATGGTGTCCCATGTGTCCCTCCACCCCCACGTCCCACGTCCCACGTCCCCATGGTGTCCCCCGTGTCCCACGTCCCCATAGTGTCCCCCACATCCCTCCACCCCCACGTCCCCGTGGTGTCCCCCACATCCCTCCATCCCCACGTCCCCATGGTGTCCCACGTGTCCCACATCCCCATGGTGTCCCCCACATCCCTCCATCCCCACGTCCCCATGGTGTCCCCCACGTCCCACGTCCCCATGGTGTCTCCCATGTCCCTCCACCCCCATGTCCCACGTCCCCATGGTGTCCCCCATGTCCCACATCCCCATGGTGTCCCCCACATCCCTCCATCCCCACATCCCCATGGTGTCCCCCATGTCCCACGTCCCACGTCCCCATGGTGTCCCTCCACCCCCATGTCCCACGTCCCCATGGTGTCCCCCACATCCCTCCATCCCCACGTCCCCATGGTGTCCCCGTGTCCCATGTCCCCATGGTGTCCCCCACGTTCCACATCCCCATGGTGTCCCTCCACCCCCACGTCCCATATCCCTGTGGTGTCCCCCACATCCCTCCATCCCCACGTCCCATGGTGTCCCACGTGTCCCTCCACCCCCACATCCCACGTCCCCATGGTGTCCCCCACGTCCCTCCACCCCCACGTCCCCATGGTGTCCCCCACGTCCCACGTCCCCATGGTGTCCCCCACATCCCTCCATCCCCATGTCCCCATGGTGTCCCCCACATCCCACGTCCCCATGGTGTCCCTCCACCCCCATGTCCCACGTCCCCATGGTGTCCCCCATGTCCCACGTCCCCATGGTGTCCCCCACATCCCTCCATCCCCACGTCCCCATGGTGTCTCCCACGTCCCTCCACTCCCCCGTCCCACGTCCCCACGGTGTCCCCCGTGCCCCTCCCGCCCCAGGCCCCCCGTCCCCACGCTGCCCCCCGCCCCCTCACCCTGCCGTCGCCGGTGATGGTCCCCACCACGCTGAGGGGGCAGCGCTCGCGGGCCGCCAGGCGCCGCAGCAGCCCCAGCCCCGCCGGCCGCGCCAGCAGCGCGTTGGACTCCTGGTACTCGGCGCCCCACAGCTCCAGCACGCTCAGCGTGGGGTCACCCCGCTGCCACCCCCCGCGTCACCACCGGGGGCGCGCCGCGGGGACGGGGGGCAGCGGGGGACGCCACGGGGACGGGGGGCACCAGGGGATACCGAGGGGATGGGGGGCACCAGGGGACGGGGGGCACCAGGGGACACCATGGGGACGGGGAGCACAAGGGGACGGGGGGCACCAGGGGACACCGCGGGGACGGGGGGCACCGGGGACACTGTGGGGACGGGGGGGCACAAGGGGACACCAGGGGGATGAGGGGCACAAGGGGACACTGAGGGGATGGGGGGCAGCGGGGGATGCCGCGGGGAGGGGGGGCACAAGGGGACGGGGGGCACAAGGGGACACCACAGGGACGGGGGGCAGCGGGGGACACCACGGGGACGGGGGGCACCAGGGGACGGGGGGGCACAAGGGGACAGGGGGCACCAGGGGACACCATGGGGACAGGGGGCACAAGGGGACGGGGGGCACAAGGGGACACCGCGGGGATGGGGGGCACTGGGGACACCGTGGGGATGGGGGGCACAAGGGGACACCAGGGGGACGGGGGGGCACAAGGGGACGGGGGGGCAGCAGGGGGACTGGGGGACACCACAGGGACGGGGGGCACAAGGGGGCAGGGGGCAGCGGGGGACACGGCAGGGACAGGGGTCTTTGCGGGGACACCATGGGGACAGGGGGCACAAGGGGACGGGGGGCACAAGGGGACACCGTGGGGATGGGGGGCAGTGGGGGACGCCACAGGGAGGGGGGGCACAAGGGGACGGGGGGGCACAAGGGGACGGGGGGCACCAGGGGACACCGCGGGGAGGGGGGGCACAAGGGGACACCGCGGGGACGGGGGGCACCAGGGACACTGTGGGGACGGGGGGCACAAGGGGACACCAGGGGGATGGGGGGGCACAAGGGGACGGGGGGCACAAGGGGACACCAGGGGGACGAGGGGCACAAGGGGACACTGAGGGGATGGGGGGCAGCGGGGGACACTGCGGGGACGGGGGGCACAAGGGGACACCGCGGGGATGGGGGGCACCGGGGACACCGTGGGGACAGGGGCACAAGGGGACACCAGGGGGACGGGGGGGCACAAGGGGATGGGGGGGCAGCAGGGGGACTGGGGGACACCGCAGGGACGGGGGGCACAAGGGGGCAGTGGGGGACACCGCGGGGACAGGGGTCTTTGCGGGGACACCATGGGGACGGGGGGCACAAGGGGACGGGGGGCACCAGGGGACACCGCAGGGACGGGGGGCAGTGGGGGACACTGCGGGGACGGGGGGCACAAGGGGACAGGGGGCATCGGGGGGACAAGGGGACACCGCGGGGACAGGGGACGCCATGGGGATGGGGGGCACCAAGGGGATGTGGGGGCACAAGGGGACACCATGGGGACAGGGGGCATCGGGGGGACACCATGGGGACAGGGGGCACGAGGGGACGGGGGGCATCGGGGGGACGGGGGGACAAGGGGACACCGCGGGGACAGGGGACGCCATGGGGATGGGGGGCACCAAGGGGATGTGGGGGCACAAGGGGACACCATGGGGACAGGGGGCATCGGGGGGACACCATGGGGACAGGGGGCACGAGGGGACGGGGGGCATCGGGGGGACGGGGGGACAAGGGGACACCGCGGGGACAGGGGACGCCATGGGGACGGGGGGCACCAAGGGGATGGGGGGGCACAAGGGGACGGGGGGCACCAGGGGACACCGCAGGGAGGGGGGGCACAAGGGGACACCGAGGGGACAGGGGGCACCAGGGGAATGGGGGGGCACAAGGGGACGGGGGACACCAGGGGGACACCGGGGGGACGGGGGGGGGGGGGGCATTGGGGGACGCCGTGGGGACGGGGGGCACCAGGGGAATGGGGGGGCACAAGGGGACGGGGGACAGCGGGGGGGACAAGTGGCACCGAGGGGACAGGGAGCACCAGGGGGCAGCGGGGGGGGCACTGGGGGTCCCTGGGTGGGGGGTCGCTGGGTGGGGGGGTCCCATTGGGAGGGGGTCCCATGGGTGGGGGGGGTCCCGTGGGTGGGGGGGGTGTCCCATAGGTCGGGGTGTCCCTGGGGGGGGGTGTCCCCAGGGAAGGGGGGGGGGGGTGTCCCATGGGGGGGGGTGTCCCTGGGGGGGGGTGTCGCTGGGGGGGATGTCCCGGGGGGGGGTGTCCCCTGGGAAGGGGGGGGAGTCCCATGGGTGGGGGGGGGGTCCCTGGGGGGGGGGTGTCCCTGGGGGGGGGTGTCCCTGGGGGGGGTCCCGGGGGGGTCACCTGGAAGCGGCTGGCGTAGATGACGGCCCCCGCCGGCTCGCTCAGCTCCTTCAGCACGTTCCCTGGGGGGGGGGGGGGACACGGGGACCGTGGGGACACCCCCCCGCGTCCCCCCCACGGCCCCCGCGGTCCCCACAGTGGCCCCCCAGTGTCCCCAATGTCCCCAATGTCCCCAAATGTCCCCCCATGTCCCCCAATGTCCCCCATGTCCCCCAATGTCCCCAATGTCCCAACGTCCCCCATGTCCCCCCATGTCCCCAATGTCCCCAATATCCTCCATGTCCCCCAATGTCCCCAATGTCCCCCATGTCCCCAATGTTCCCCAATGTCCCCAAATGTCCCCCAATGTCCCCATGTCCCAATGTCCCCAAATGTCCCCCAATGTCCCCCATGTCCCTAAATGTCCCCCAATGTCCCAATGTCCCCCATGCCCCCAACATCCCCCCATGTCCCAAATTTCCCCAATGTCCCCCATGTCCCCAATGTCCCCCATGTCCCCCAATGTCCCCAATATCCCCAATGTCCCCAATGTCCCCCCATGTCCCCCATGTCCCCCAATGTCCCCCAATGTCCCCCATGTCCCCAATGTCCCCAACGTCCCCCATGTCCCCCATGTCCCAATATCCCCCATGTCCCCATGTCCCCAATGTCCCCAATATCCCCAACGTCCCCCCATGTCCCCAATTTCCCCAATGTCCCGCATGTCCCCACATCCCCACGTCCCAATGTCCCCCATGTCCCCCATGTCCCCACATCCCCAATGTCCCCCATGTCCCAAATTTCCCCAATGTCCCCCATGTCCCCACATCCCCACGTCCCCAATGTCCCCCATGTCCCCAATTTCCCCAATGTCCCCCATGTCCCGAAATGTCCCCAATGTCCCCAATGTCCCCAATGTTCCCAATATCCCCAATGTCCCCAATGTCCCCAATGTCCCCCATGTCTCCAATGTCCCCAACGTCCCCCCATGTCCCCCAATGTCCCCCATGTCCCCAATGTCCCCAACATCCCCAATTTCCCCAACGTCCCCAATATCCCCAATGTCCCCAATGTCCCCCATGTCCCCAAATGTCCCCCTGCGCCCCCCTGCTACCGTTCCCACCGGCGCCCCAGTCGCCGATGCTGGTGACGGGGTTGTCATCGCCCCCCTGTCCCCCCCCGTCCCCCCCGTCCCCAGGTGTCCCCAGGTGTCCCCAGGTGTCCCCCCGTTACCGTTGCCGCCGGCGCCCTGGTCGTGGATGCTGGCGATGGGGTTCCCCCCCCCGCTCTCGACGCACCCCCGCAGCAGCCGGTTCAGCTTCTGCTCCATCTCGGGGTCCCCCCCGCTGCACCGCCCCCGCGTCCGCTCCTCCGCGTTGTCCCCCTGCACCTGGGGACATTGGGGACATGGGGGACGTTGGGGGACATGGGGGACATGGGGGACACTGGGGACATTGGGGACACTGGGGACATTGGGGACATTGGGGACATGGGGGACATGGGGGACATTGGGGACATGGGGGACATGGGGGACATTTGGGACATTGGGGATATTGGGGACATTGGGGACATTGGGGACATGGGGGACATGGGGGTCATTGGGGACATTGGGGACATTGGGGACATTGGGGGACATGGGGGACATGGGGGATATTGGGGAAATTGGGGGACGTTGGGGACATTGGGGACATGGGGGACACTGGGGACACTGGGGACGTGGGGGACATTGGGGACATTGGAGACATGGGGGACACTGGGGACATTGGGGATATTGGGGACATTGGGGACATGGGGAACATTGGGGACATTGGGGACATGGGGGACATGGGGGACACTGGGGACACTGGGGACATTGGGGATATTGGGGACATTGGGGACATGGGGGACATTGGGGACATTGGGGACATTGGGGATATTTGGGATATTGGGGACATTGGGGACACTGGGGACACTGGGGACATTGGGGACATTGGGGACATTGGGGATATTGGGGGACATGGGGGACATTGGGGACGTTGGGGACATTGGGGACATTGGGGACATTGGGGGACATGGGGGACATTGGGGACGTTGGGGACATTGGGGACATTTGGGACATTGGGGACATTTGGGGACATTGGGGACATTGGGGATATTGGGAACATTGGGGACATTTGGGGACATTGGGGACATTGGGTATATTGGGAACATTGGGGACATTTGGGGACATTGGGGACATTGGGGATATTGGGGACATGGCAACATTGGGGACGTGGGGACGTGGGGACATGGGGGACATTGGGGGACATTGGGGACATGGGGGACATGGGAGACATGGGGGACATTGGGGACACTGGGGGACATTGGGGACATTGGGGGACATTGGGGACATTGGGGACATTGGGGACATTGGGGGAACACTGGGGGGGGACACACACCACAGTGGGGACACCCTCCCACACACGCCCCCCCCAAATTCCCCTCCCCCCATCACCTTTGGGACCCCCCTAAATCCCCCCCTCCCCCCCCCAAATGACCCCCCCAACCCCCCCAGAAACCCCCATATCGCCCCCCCCCCCACCTCTGGGACCCCCAAATCCCCCCCCCATCACCTCTGGGACCCCCAAATCCCCCCCCCAGACCCCCCCATATCGCCCCCCCCACCTCTGGGACCCCCAAATCCCCCCCCTCACCCTTGAGACCCCAAATCCCCCCCCAGATACCCCCATATCGCCCCCCCCCACCTCTGGGACCCCGAAATCCCCCCCCCCTCACCCTTGGGACCCCCAAATCCCCCCCAGACCCCCCCATATCGCCCCCCCCCCACCTCTGGGACCCCCAAATCCCCCCCCCTCACCCTTGAGACCCCAAATCCCCCCCCAGACCCCCCCCATATCGCCCCCCCCCACCTCTGGGACCCCCAAATCCCCCCCCCTCACCCTTGGGACCCCCAATTCCCCCCCCAGACCCCCCCATATCGCCCCCCCCCACCTCTGGGACCCCCAAATCCCCCCCCCATCACCTCTGGGACCCCCAAATCCCCCCCCAGACCCCCCCAGAAACCCCCATATCGCCCCCCCACACCTCTGGCAACCCCCAAATCCCCCCCCTCACCCTTGGGACCCCAATACCCCCCCCAGACCCCCCCAGAAACCCCCATATCGCCCCCCCCCACCTCTGGCACCCCCAAATCCCCCCCCCATCACCTCTGGGACCCCCAAATCCCTCCCCAACCCCCCCGACACCCCCAACCCCCCCCCCCTTTACCTGGATGGAGGAGGCGGCCCCCCCCCCCGACGCCGATGCGGTACACGGGGCCCCCCACCTTCACCACCAGCATCCCTGGAGGGGGGGGGACACAGGGGTGAGACCCCCCCGAACCCCCACCATGGGAAACGGGGGGGGGCTCGGGGGCCCAAGGGTGACGGGGGAGGGGGAGATTTGGGCGTCCAAAGGGTGATGGGGGGGGTTGGGGGGGGGGATTTGGGGGGGTCGGGGGGGGTTGGGGGGTGTCGGCGGGGGGGTTGGGGGGGGTCATTCGGGGGGTGGGGGGGGATTTGGGGGTGTTGGGGGGGAATTTGGGGGTGTCAGAGGGGGGTGTGGGGGGCAGTTTGGGGGGGTGGGGGGGGATTTGGGGGGGTCAGGGGGGTTTGGGGGTGTTGGGGGGTTGGGGGGTCATTCGGGGGGGGATTTGGGGGTGTTGGGGGGGTTGGGGGGAATTTGGGGGTGTCGGGGGGGCAATTTGGGGGTGTGGGGGCAGTTTGGGGGTGTGGGGGGCGATTTGGGGGGGTCAGGGGGGTTTTGGGGGGGTCTGGGGGGGGAATTTGGGGGTCCCAAGGGTGAAGGGGGGGGGTTGGGGGGCAATTTGGGGGCCTGGGGGGGAATTTGGGGGGGTCAGAGGGGGGTTGGGGGGGGATTTGACAGCCTTGTGGGAGTATTTGGGGGTCATGGGGGGGGGCACTTGGGGGTCACAGGTGACTTGGGGTCCCGGGGGGGGAGGTTGGGGGTCCCATGGAGGGCTTGGGGGTCCCAAGGACGGTTTGGGGGATCCCGAGAGAATTTGGGGGTCCTGGGGGGAATTTGGGGGTCCCATGGGGAGTTGTGGGTCCCGGGGGAGACTTAGGGGTCCAGAGGTGACTTGTGGGTCACGGAGGGTGACTTGGGGGTCCCGGGGAGGGGGAGGTTGGGGTCCCATGGCAGGGCTTGGGGGTCCCAAGGACGGTTTGGGGGATCCCGAGAGGATTTGGGGGGTTCTGGGCAGGATTTGGGGGTCGCGGGGGGACTTGTGGGTCGCGGGGAGGTGGGGGGGGGGTACTTGTGGGTCGCGGCGGGGGGGTGCGGACCGGGCTCGGGGGGCTCCTTGCGGACGTGCTGGTCCTCGATGGCCCCGATGCCGCCGCTGAACATGATGGGTTTGATCCACTCCCGCCGCTGCCCCCCCGGCAGCACCTGCCCGAAGGAACGGGCGAAACCTGGGGGGCCGCCCCACGGCGGCGTCACCTCCTGCCCCACGGCCGGGGACACCGCCCCGCCCCGCCCCCCCCCCGGGGCCTTGGCCCCCAAGGGCGTCGCAGGGCTTCGGGGGAGGGGGGACGCCTCCAGGGTCCCCAAAAGTCCCCAAGGCCGTAGGGGGTCCCCAAGGGTCTGGAGAACTTTGGGTGTCCCCAAGGGTCCCCAAGGCCATGGAGGTCTTTGGGTGGCACCTAGAGGGTCCCCAAGGCCGTAGGGTGTCCCTAAGGGTCCCCAAGGCCATGGAGAACTTTGGGTGTCACCTTGAGGGTCCCAAGGCCATAGGGTGTCCCCAAGGGGCTCTAAGGTTCTGGAGGACTTTGGGTGGCACCTTGAGGGTCCCCAAGGGTCCCAAGGCCGCAGGGGGTCCCTAAGGGTCTCTAGGGGTCTGGAGAACTTTGGGTGTCACCTTGAGGGTCCCCAAGGCCGTAGGGTGTCCCCAAGGGTCTGGAGAACTTTGGGTGGCACCTGGAGGGTCCCCAAGGGTCCCCAAGGCCGTAGGGTGTCCCTAAGGGGCTCTAAGGGTCTGGAGAACTTTGGGTGTCACCTAGAGGGTCCCCCAAGGCCGTAGGGTGTCCCCAAGGGTCTGGAGAGCTTTGGGTGTCCCCAAGGGTCCCCAAGGGTCTGGAGGACTTTGGGTGGCACCTAGAGGGTCCCCAAGGGTCCCCAAAGCCATAGGGTGTCCCTGAGGGGCTCTAAGTGTCTGGAGATCTTTGGGTGTCACCTTGAGGGTCCCCAAGGCCATAGAGTGACCCCGAGGGTCCCCAAGGGTCTGGAGAACTTTGGGTGGCACCTACAGGGTCCCCAGGGGTCCCCAAGGCCATGGAGATCTTTGGGTGTCACCTTGAGGGTCCCCAAGACCGTAGGGTGTCCCTAAGGGTCTGGAGAACTTTAGGTGTCACCTTGAGGGTCCCCAAGGCCGTAGGGCGTCCCTAAGGGTCTCTAAGGGTCTGGAGAACTTTGGGTGTCACCTAGACGGTCCCCAAGGCTCCCCAAGGCCGTAGGGTGTCCCTAAGGGGCTCTAAGGATCTGGAGAACTTTGGGTGGCACCTACAGGGTCCTCAAGGGTCCCCAAGGCCATGGAGATCTTTGGGTGGCACCTTGAGGGTCCCCAGGGCCACAGGGTGTCCCCAAGGGTCTGGAGAACTTTGGGTGTCACCTTGAGGGTCTCCAAGGCCGTAGGGCGTCCCTAAGGGTCTCTAAGGGTCTGGAGAACTTTGGGTGTCACCTAGACGGTCCCAAGGGGCCCCAAGGCCATGGAGATCTTTGGGTGGCACCTAGAGGGTCCCCAAGGCCGTAGGGTGTCCCTAAGGGTCCCCAAGGCCATGGAGGTCTTTGGGTGGCACCTAGAGGGTCCCCAAGGCCGTAGGGTGTCCCCAAGGGGCTCTAAGGGTCTGGAGGCACTTTGGGTGGCACCTTGAGGGTCCCCAAGGGTCCCCAAGGCCGCAGGGGGTCCCTAAGGGTCTCTAGGGGTCTGGAGAACTTTGGGGTGGCACCTTGAGGGTCCCCAAGGCCGTAGGGTGTCCCTAAGGGGCTCTAAGGGTCTGGAGGACTTTGGCTGTCACCTAGAGGGTCCCCAAGGGTCCCCAAGGCCATAGGGTGTCCCCAAGGGTCTGGAGGTCTTTGGGTGGCACCTGGAGGGTCCCCAAGGCCATAGAGTGACCCCAAGGGTGTCCCCAAGGGTCTGGAGAACTTTGGGTGGCACCCGGAGGGTCCCCAGGGGTCCCCAAGGCCATGGAGGACTCTGAGCGTCCCCAGAGGCCCCCGGGGGGGTCCCTGGGGGGGTCCCCGCTCACCGGCCAGCACGGGCTCCCCAAATTTGTTGCCGTAGTCGCTGGCGCCGTCGCTGGCCCCGATGGCCACCTCCAGGGGGCGGGCGAAGGCCGTGGGGTACGGCTGCCCCCCATCCTCCCACGGCAGCTCGTAGCCTGGGGGGGGACACGGAGAAGGGGGGGGGGGCGGGGGGGGGACACCTCAGTCCCCATCCAGGCGGGGGGGGAGGGGGGGGAGCCCGAGTTTGGGGGGAAAGGGGGGGTTTTGGGGGGGCCCGGAGGGTGATGGGGGGGTCAGGGAGGGTTTTGGGGGGGGTCCCGGGGGGGTTTGGGGGGGTTTTCGGGGGCCCGGGGGGGTGATGGGGGGGCAGGGGGTGTATGGGAGGGTCAGGGGGGTTTTGTGGGGGTCCCAGGGGTATTGGGGGGGGGTTTGGGGGGGGCACAGGGGGGTTTTGGGGGGGTTCGGGGGGGGTTGGGAGGGGAGCGGGGGGGGTCAGGGGGTGTTGGGGGGGGGTCAGGGAGGGTTTGGGGGGGTTTTGGGGGGGCCCGGGGGGTGATGGGGGGGTCAGGGAGGGTTTTGGGGGGGGGTCCCGGGGGGGTTTGGGGGGGTTTTGGGGGGGCCCGGGGGGGTGATGGGGGGGTCAGGGGGTGTATGGGAGGGTCAGGGGGGTTTTTGGGGGGGATCTGGGAGGTTTTGGGGGGGTCCCAGTGGTATTGGGGGGGGGGGGGGTTGAGGGGTCCCGGGGGGGTTTCGGGGGGGATCAGAGGGGTTTTGGGGGTCCTGGGGGGTTTTGGGGGGGGTTTGGGGGGGCACAGGGGGGTTTTGGGGGGGTTCAGGGGGGTTTGGGAGTGGGCGGGGGGGGGGGCAGGGGGTGCTGGGGGTGGGGGAGGGTCTGGGAGGGTTTGGGGGGGTTTTGGGGGGGCCTGGGGGGTGATGGGGGGTCAGGGAGGGTTTTGAGGGGGGTCCCGGGGGGGTTTGGGGGGGTTTTGGGGGGGCCCGGGGGGGTGATGGGGGGGTCAGGGGGTGTATGGGAGGGTCAGGGGGGTTTTGGGGGGGATCTGGGAGGTTTTGGGGGGGTCCCAGGGGTATTGGGGGGGGGGTTGAGGGGTCCCAGGGGGTTTTGGGGGGGATCAGAGGGGTTTTGGGGGTCCTGGAGGGTTTTGGTGGGGTCACAGGGGGGGTTTGTGGGGGCCACAGGGGGGTTTTGGGGGGTTCGGGGGGGTTTGGGAGTGGGCGGGGGGGGGGGGCAGGGGGTGCTGGGGGTGGGGGAGGGTCTGGGAGGGTTTGGGGGGGTTTTGGGGGGGCCCGGGGGGGTGATGGGGGGGTCAGGGGGTGTATGGGAGGGTCAGGGGGGTTTTGTGGGGGGTCCCAGGGGTATTGGGGGGGGGGTTTGGGGGGGGCACAGGGGGGTTTTGGGGGGGTTCGGGGGGGTTTGGTAGTGGGCGGGGGGGGGCAGGGTGTGCTGGGGGTGGGGGAGGGTCTGGGAGGGTTTGGGGGGGTTTTGGGGGGGCCCGGGGGGTGATGGGGGGGGTCAGGGAGGGTTTTGGGGGGGGTCCCCGGGGGGGTTTGGGGGGGTTTTGGGGGGGGCCCGGGGGGGGGTGATGGGGGGGTCAGGGGGGTTTTGGGGGTCCTGGGGGGTTTTGGGCGGGTCCCAGGGGGATTTGGGGGGGGCACAGGGTATTGGGGGGGCGTTGAGGGGTTCCAGGGGGTTTTGGTGGAGATCAGAGGGGTTTTGAGGGTCCTGGGGGGGGTTTGGGGGGGTCTGGGAGGGTTTGGGGGGGTCCCAGGGGGGTGTATGGGGGGGCCAGGGGGTTTTGGGGGGGTCCCACGGGGATGTAGGGGGGGGACAGGGGGGTTTTGGG
>NW_026961284.1:0-133784 GCF_963924245.1 Chroicocephalus ridibundus
ACTGCGATCAATGTGGGAGATATGTCAAGATGTGTGTTGGTTTTGAGGACGGCTCTCTGGAGAGTCTTAGCAAAGAGGTCACAGGGATAATCAGAGCAATTCTCAGAGACACTGAGAACAAGATGGACAGTTCCCTCCTGGCACTTTCCCTGTAGGAGATACCGCAAGACGTTTCTGTAGATTGGGCACAGCGCTCTGCAGGGTGTTAGCAGAGACTTTCCCGGGACAGTGAAACCCTATGTCAGAGACACTGAGAAGAAGCCCCAATGTTCCCTCCAGGCACTTTCAGTGTGGGTGCCTTCTCCACGTGGTTCCTGGTTTCCCTGCAGCGCTGAAGAGAATGTTAGCAAAGAGGTAACCGGGACAGTGAAAACAGTACTCAAAGACAGGGAGAGCAAGCTCTCTCTTGGCACTTTGGATGTGGGACATACAGCGAGATGTTTGCTGCTTTTGCGTTTGGCTGTTGGGAGATTTACAGCACAAAGATATCTAGTTGATTTGAAGCAGTTCCGAGAAAGTCTAAACATAATCGCCACTTCTCCCTCCTGGCACTTTCCATGTGGGAGATATAGCAGGATGTATATTGGTTTTGAGGACAACTCAATGGACAGTGTAGGGAGAAAAGTTCCTGGCTCCTTGAATGCCGTTCCTGGAGACACTGCGATCAATGAGGGAGATATGTCAAGATGTGTGTTGGTTTTGAGGACGGCTCTCTGGAGAGTCTTAGCAAAGAGGTCACAGGGATAATCAGAGCAATTCTCAGAGACACTGAGAACAAGCTCGACAATTCCCTCCTGGCACTTTCCCTGTAGGAGATACCGCAAGACGTTTCTGTAGATTGGGCACAGCGCTCTGCAGGGTGTTAGCAGAGACTTTCCCGGGACAGTGAAACCCTATGTCAGAGACACTGAGAAGAAGCCCCAATGTTCCCTCCAGGCACTTTCAGTGTGGGTGCCTTCTCCACGTGGTTCCTGGTTTCCCTGCAGCGCTGAAGAGAATGTTAGCAAAGAGGTAACCGGCACAGCGAAAACAGTACTCAAAGACAGGGAGAGCAAGCTCTCTCTTGGCACTTTGGATGTGGGACATACAGCGAGATGTTTGCTGCTTTTGCGTTGGCTGTTGGAGATTTACAGCACAAAGATATCTAGTTGATTTGAAGCAGTTCCGAGAAAGTCTAAACATAATCGCCACTTCTCCCTCCTGGCACTTTCCATGTGGGAGATATAGCAGGATGTATATTGGTTTTGAGGACAACTCAATGGACAGTGTAGGGAGAAAAGTTCCTGGCTCCTTGAATGCCGTTCCTGGAGACACTGCGATCAATGTGGGAGATATGTCAAGATGTGTGTTTGTTTTGAGGACGGCTCTCTGGAGAGTCTTAGCAAAGAGGTCACAGGGATAATCAGAGCAATTCTCAGAGACACTGAGAACAAGATGGACAGTTCCCTCCTGGCACTTTCCCTGTAGGAGATACCGCAAGACGTTTCTGTAGATTGGGCACAGCGCTCTGCAGGGTGTTAGCAGAGACTTTCCGGGACAGTGAAACCCTATGTCAGAGACACTGAGAAGAAGCCCCAATGTTCCCTCCAGGCACTTTCAGTGTGGGTGCCTTCTCCACGTGGTTCCTGGTTTCCCTGCAGCGCTGAAGAGAATGTTAGCAAAGAGGTAACCGGCACAGCGAAAACAGTACTCAAAGACAGGGAGAGCAAGCTCTCTCTTGGCACTTTGGATGTGGGACATACAGCGAGATGTTTGCTGCTTTTGCGTTTGGCTGTTGGGAGATTTACAGCACAAAGATATCTAGTGATTTGAAGCAGTTCCGAGAAAGTCTAAACATAATCGCCACTTCTCCCTCCTGGCACTTTCCATGTGGGAGATATAGCAGGATGTATATTGGTTTTGAGGACAACTCAATGGACAGTGTAGGGAGAAAAGTTCCTGGCTCCTTGAATGCCGTTCCTGGAGACACTGCGATCAATGTGGGAGATATGTCAAGATGTGTGTTGGTTTTGAGGACGGCTCTCTGGAGAGTCTTAGCAAAGAGGTCACAGGGATAATCAGAGCAATTCTCAGAGACACTGAGAACAAGATGGACAGTTCCCTCCTGGCACTTTCCCTGTAGGAGATACCGCAAGACGTTTCTGTAGATTGGGCACAGCGCTCTGCAGGGTGTTAGCAGAGACTTTCCCGGGACAGTGAAAACCCTATGTCAGAGACACTGAGAAGAAGCCCCAATGTTCCCTCCAGGCACTTTCAGTGTGGGTGCCTTCTCCACGTGGTTCCTGGTTTCCCTGCAGCGCTGAAGAGAATGTTAGCAAAGAGGTAACCGGGACAGTGAAAACAGTACTCAAAGACAGGGAGAGCAAGCTCTCTCTTGGCACTTTGGATGTGGGACATACAGCGAGATGTTTGCTGCTTTTGCGTTTGGCTGTTGGGAGATTTACAGCACAAAGATATCTAGTTGATTTGAAGCAGTTCCGAGAAAGTCTAAACATAATCGCCACTTCTCCCTCCTGGCACTTTCCATGTGGGAGATATAGCAGGATGTATATTGGTTTGAGGACAACTCAATGGACAGTGTAGGGAGAAAAGTTCCTGGCTCCTTGAATGCCGTTCCTGGAGACACTGCGATCAATGAGGGAGATATGTCAAGATGTGTGTTGGTTTTGAGGACGGCTCTCTGGAGAGTCTTAGCAAAGAGGTCACAGGGATAATCAGAGCAATTCTCAGAGACACTGAGAACAAGCTCGACAATTCCCTCCTGGCACTTTCCCTGTAGGAGATACCGCAAGACGTTTCTGTAGATTGGGCACAGCGCTCTGCAGGGTGTTAGCAGAGACTTTCCCGGGACAGTGAAACCCTATGTCAGAGACACTGAGAAGAAGCCCCAATGTTCCCTCCAGGCACTTTCAGTGTGGGTGCCTTCTCCACGTGGTTCCTGGTTTCCCTGCAGCGCTGAAGAGAATGTTAGCAAGAGGTAACCGGCACAGCGAAAACAGTACTCAAAGACAGGGAGAGCAAGCTCTCTCTTGGCACTTTGGATGTGGGACATACAGCGAGATGTTTGCTGCTTTTGCGTTTGGCTGTTGGGAGATTACAGCACAAAGATATCTAGTTGATTTGAAGCAGTTCGAGAAAGTCTAAACATAATCGCCACTTCTCCCTCCTGGCACTTTCCATGTGGGAGATATAGCAGGATGTATATTGGTTTTGAGGACAACTCAATGGACAGTGTAGGGAGAAAAGTTCCTGGCTCCTTGAATGCCGTTCCTGGAGACACTGCGATCAATGTGGGAGATATGTCAAGATGTGTGTTTGTTTTGAGGACGGCTCTCTGGAGAGTCTTAGCAAAGAGGTCACAGGGATAATCAGAGCAATTCTCAGAGACACTGAGAACAAGATGGACAGTTCCCTCCTGGCACTTTCCCTGTAGGAGATACCGCAAGACGTTTCTGTAGATTGGGCACAGCGCTCTGCAGGGTGTTAGCAGAGACTTTCCCGGGACAGTGAAACCCTATGTCAGAGACACTGAGAAGAAGCCCCAATGTTCCCTCCAGGCACTTTCAGTGTGGGTGCCTTCTCCACGTGGTTCCTGGTTTCCCTGCAGCGCTGAAGAGAATGTTAGCAAAGAGGTAACCGGCACAGCGAAAACAGTACTCAAAGACAGGGAGAGCAAGCTCTCTCTGGCACTTTGGATGTGGGACATACAGCGAGATGTTTGCTGCTTTTGCGTTTGGCTGTTGGGAGATTTACAGCACAAAGATATCTAGTTGATTTGAAGCAGTTCCGAGAAAGTCTAAACATAATCGCCACTTCTCCCTCCTGGCACTTTCCATGTGGGAGATATAGCAGGATGTATATTGGTTTTGAGGACAACTCAATGGACAGTGTAGGGAGAAAAGTTCCTGGCTCCTTGAATGCCGTTCCTGGAGACACTGCGATCAATGTGGGAGATATGTCAAGATGTGTGTTGGTTTTGAGGACGGCTCTCTGGAGAGTCTTAGCAAAGAGGTCACAGGGATAATCAGAGCAATTCTCAGAGACACTGAGAACAAGATGGACAGTTCCCTCCTGGCACTTTCCTGTAGGAGATACCGCAAGACGTTTCTGTAGATTGGGCACAGCGCTCTGCAGGGTGTTAGCAGAGACTTTCCCGGGACAGTGAAACCCTATGTCAGAGACACTGAGAAGAAGCCCAAATGTTCCTCCAGGCACTTTCAGTGTGGGTGCCTTCTCCACGTGGTTCCTGGTTTCCCTGCAGCGCTGAAGAGAATGTTAGCAAAGAGGTAACCGGGACAGTGAAAACAGTACTCAAAGACAGGGAGAGCAAGCTCTCTCTTGGCACTTTGGATGTGGGGACATACAGCGAGATGTTTGCTGCTTTTGCGTTTGGCTGTTGGGAGATTTACAGCACAAAGATATCTAGTTGATTTGAAGCAGTTCCGAGAAAGTCTAAACATAATCGCACTTCTCCCTCCTGGCACTTTCCATGTGGGAGATATAGCAGGATGTATATTGGTTTTGAGGACAACTCAATGGACAGTGTAGGGAGAAAAGTTCCTGGCTCCTTGAATGCCGTTCCTGGAGACACTGCGATCAATGAGGGAGATATGTCAAGATGTGTGTTGGTTTTGAGGACGGCTCTCTGGAGAGTCTTAGCAAAGAGGTCACAGGGATAATCAGAGCAATTCTCAGAGACACTGAGAACAAGCTCGACAATTCCCTCCTGGCACTTTCCCTGTAGGAGATACCGCAAGACGTTTCTGTAGATTGGGCACAGCGCTCTGCAGGGTGTTAGCAGAGACTTTCCCGGGACAGTGAAACCCTATGTCAGAGACACTGAGAAGAAGCCCCAATGTTCCCTCCAGGCACTTTCAGTGTGGGTGCCTTCTCCACGTGGTTCCTGGTTTCCCTGCAGCGCTGAAGAGAATGTTAGCAAAGAGGTAACCGGCACAGCGAAAACAGTACTCAAAGACAGGGAGAGCAAGCTCTCTCTTGGCACTTTGGATGTGGGACATACAGCGAGATGTTTGCTGCTTTTGCGTTTGCTGTTGGGAGATTTACAGCACAAAGATATCTAGTTGATTTGAAGCAGTTCCGAGAAAGTCTAAACATAATCGCCACTTCTCCCTCCTGGCACTTTCCATGTGGGAGATATAGCAGGATGTATATTGGTTTTGAGGACAACTCAATGGACAGTGTAGGGAGAAAAGTTCCTGGCTCCTTGAATGCCGTTCCTGGAGACACTGCGATCAATGTGGGAGATATGTCAAGATGTGTGTTGGTTTTGAGGACGGCTCTCTGGAGAGTCTTAGCAAAGAGGTCACAGGGATAATCAGAGCAATTCTCAGAGACACTGAGAACAAGATGGACAGTTCCCTCCTGGCACTTTCCCTGTAGGAGATACCGCAAGACGTTTCTGTAGATTGGGCACAGCGCTCTGCAGGGTGTTAGCAGAGACTTTCCCGGGACAGTGAAACCCTATGTCAGAGACACTGAGAAGAAGCCCCAATGTTCCCTCCAGGCACTTTCAGTGTGGGTGCCTTCTCCACGTGGTTCCTGGTTTCCCTGCAGCGCTGAAGAGAATGTTAGCAAAGAGGTAACCGGCACAGCGAAAACAGTACTCAAAGACAGGGAGAGCAAGCTCTCTCTTGGCACTTTGGATGTGGGACATACAGCGAGATGTTTGCTGCTTTTGCGTTTGGCTGTTGGGAGATTTACAGCACAAAGATATCTAGTTGATTTGAAGCAGTTCCGAGAAAGTCTAAACATAATCGCCACTTCTCCCTCCTGGCACTTTCCATGTGGGAGATATAGCAGGATGTATATTGGTTTTGAGGACAACTCAATGGACAGTGTAGGGAGAAAAGTTCCTGGCTCCTTGAATGCCGTTCCTGGAGACACTGCGATCAATGTGGGAGATATGTCAAGATGTGTGTTTGTTTTGAGGACGGCTCTCTGGAGAGTCTTAGCAAAGAGGTCACAGGGATAATCAGAGCAATTCTCAGAGACACTGAGAACAAGATGGACAGTTCCCTCCTGGCACTTTCCCTGTAGGAGATACCGCAAGACGTTTCTGTAGATTGGGCACAGCGCTCTGCAGGGTGTTAGCAGAGACTTTCCCGGGACAGTGAAACCCTATGTCAGAGACACTGAGAAGAAGCCCCAATGTTCCCTCCAGGCACTTTCAGTGTGGGTGCCTTCTCCACGTGGTTCCTGGTTTCCCTGCAGCGCTGAAGAGAATGTTAGCAAAGAGGTAACCGGCACAGCGAAAACAGTACTCAAAGACAGGGAGAGCAAGCTCTCTCTTGGCACTTTGGATGTGGGACATACAGCGAGATGTTTGCTGCTTTTGCGTTTGGCTGTTGGGAGATTTACAGCACAAAGATATCTAGTTGATTTGAAGCAGTTCCGAGAAAGTCTAAACATAATCGCCACTTCTCCCTCCTGGCACTTTCCATGTGGGAGATATAGCAGGATGTATATTGGTTTTGAGGACAACTCAATGGACAGTGTAGGGAGAAAAGTTCCTGGCTCCTTGAATGCCGTTCCTGGAGACACTGCGATCAATGTGGGAGATATGTCAAGATGTGTGTTGGTTTTGAGGACGGCTCTCTGGAGAGTCTTAGCAAAGAGGTCACAGGGATAATCAGAGCAATTCTCAGAGACACTGAGAACAAGATGGACAGTTCCCTCCTGGCACTTTCCCTGTAGGAGATACCGCAAGACGTTTCTGTAGATTGGGCACAGCGCTCTGCAGGGTGTTAGCAGAGACTTTCCCGGGACAGTGAAACCCTATGTCAGAGACACTGAGAAGAAGCCCCAATGTTCCCTCCAGGCACTTTCAGTGTGGGTGCCTTCTCCACGTGGTTCCTGGTTTCCCTGCAGCGCTGAAGAGAATGTTAGCAAAGAGGTAACCGGCACAGCGAAAACAGTACTCAAAGAGAGGGAGAGCAAGCTCTCTCTTGGCACTTTGGATGTGGGACATACAGCGAGATGTTTGCTGCTTTTGCGTTTGGCTGTTGGGAGATTTACAGCACAAAGATATCTAGTTGATTTGAAGCAGTTCCGAGAAAGTCTAAACATAATCGCCACTTCTCCCTCCTGGCACTTTCCATGTGGGAGATATAGCAGGATGTATATTGGTTTTGAGGACAACTCAATGGACAGTGTAGGGAGAAAAGTTCCTGGCTCCTTGAATGCCGTTCCTGGAGACACTGCGATCAATGTGGGAGATATGTCAAGATGTGTGTTGGTTTTGAGGACGGCTCTCTGGAGAGTCTTAGCAAAGAGGTCACAGGGATAATCAGAGCAATTCTCAGAGACACTGAGAACAAGATGGACAGTTCCCTCCTGGCACTTTCCCTGTAGGAGATACCGCAAGACGTTTCTGTAGATTGGGCACAGCGCTCTGCAGGGTGTTAGCAGAGACTTTCCCGGGACAGTGAAACCCTATGTCAGAGACACTGAGAAGAAGCCCCAATGTTCCCTCCAGGCACTTTCAGTGTGGGTGCCTTCTCCACGTGGTTCCTGGTTTCCCTGCAGCGCTGAAGAGAATGTTAGCAAAGAGGTAACCGGGACAGTGAAAACAGTACTCAAAGACAGGGAGAGCAAGCTCTCTCTTGGCACTTTGGATGTGGGACATACAGCGAGATGTTTGCTGCTTTTGCGTTTGGCTGTTGGGAGATTTACAGCACAAAGATATCTAGTTGATTTGAAGCAGTTCCGAGAAAGTCTAAACATAATCGCCACTTCTCCCTCCTGGCACTTTCCATGTGGGAGATATAGCAGGATGTATATTGGTTTTGAGGACAACTCAATGGACAGTGTAGGGAGAAAAGTTCCTGGCTCCTTGAATGCCGTTCCTGGAGACACTGCGATCAATGAGGGAGATATGTCAAGATGTGTGTTTGTTTTGAGGACGGCTCTCTGGAGAGTCTTAGCAAAGAGGTCACAGGGATAATCAGAGCAATTCTCAGAGACACTGAGAACAAGCTCGACAATTCCCTCCTGGCACTTTCCCTGTAGGAGATACCGCAAGACGTTTCTGTAGATTGGGCACAGCGCTCTGCAGGGTGTTAGCAGAGACTTTCCCGGGACAGTGAAACCCTATGTCAGAGACACTGAGAAGAAGCCCCAATGTTCCCTCCAGGCACTTTCAGTGTGGGTGCCTTCTCCACGTGGTTCCTGGTTTCCCTGCAGCGCTGAAGAGAATGTTAGCAAAGAGGTAACCGGCACAGCGAAAACAGTACTCAAAGACAGGGAGAGCAAGCTCTCTCTTGGCACTTTGGATGTGGGACATACAGCGAGATGTTTGCTGCTTTTGCGTTTGGCTGTTGGGAGATTTACAGCACAAAGTTATCTAGTTGATTTGAAGCAGTTCCGAGAAAGTCTAAACATAATCGCCACTTCTCCCTCCTGGCACTTTCCATGTGGGAGATATAGCAGGATGTATATTGGTTTTGAGGACAACTCAATGGACAGTGTAGGGAGAAAAGTTCCTGGCTCCTTGAATGCCGTTCCTGGAGACACTGCGATCAATGTGGGAGATATGTCAAGATGTGTGTTTGTTTTGAGGACGGCTCTCTGGAGAGTCTTAGCAAAGAGGTCACAGGGATAATCAGAGCAATTCTCAGAGACACTGAGAACAAGCTCGACAATTCCCTCCTGGCACTTTCCCTGTAGGAGATACCGCAAGACGTTTCTGTAGATTGGGCACAGCGCTCTGCAGGGTGTTAGCAGAGACTTTCCCGGGACAGTGAAACCCTATGTCAGAGACACTGAGAAGAAGCCCCAATGTTCCCTCCAGGCACTTTCAGTGTGGGTGCCTTCTCCACGTGGTTCCTGGTTTCCCTGCAGCGCTGAAGAGAATGTTAGCAAAGAGGTAACCGGCACAGCGAAAACAGTACTCAAAGACAGGGAGAGCAAGCTCTCTCTTGGCACTTTGGATGTGGGACATACAGCGAGATGTTTGCTGCTTTTGCGTTTGGCTGTTGGGAGATTTACAGCACAAAGATATCTAGTTGATTTGAAGCAGTTCCGAGAAAGTCTAAACATAATCGCCACTTCTCCCTCCTGGCACTTTCCATGTGGGAGATATAGCAGGATGTATATTGGTTTTGAGGACAACTCAATGGACAGTGTAGGGAGAAAAGTTCCTGGCTCCTTGAATGCCGTTCCTGGAGACACTGCGATCAATGTGGGAGATATGTCAAGATGTGTGTTTGTTTTGAGGACGGCTCTCTGGAGAGTCTTAGCAAAGAGGTCACAGGGATAATCAGAGCAATTCTCAGAGACACTGAGAACAAGATGGACAGTTCCCTCCTGGCACTTTCCCTGTAGGAGATACCGCAAGACGTTTCTGTAGATTGGGCACAGCGCTCTGCAGGGTGTTAGCAGAGACTTTCCCGGGACAGTGAAACCCTATGTCAGAGACACTGAGAAGAAGCCCCAATGTTCCCTCCAGGCACTTTCAGTGTGGGTGCCTTCTCCACGTGGTTCCTGGTTTCCCTGCAGCGCTGAAGAGAATGTTAGCAAAGAGGTAACCGGGACAGTGAAAACAGTACTCAAAGACAGGGAGAGCAAGCTCTCTCTTGGCACTTTGGATGTGGGACATACAGCGAGATGTTTGCTGCTTTTGCGTTTGGCTGTTGGGAGATTTACAGCACAAAGATATCTAGTTGATTTGAAGCAGTTCCGAGAAAGTCTAAACATAATCGCCACTTCTCCCTCCTGGCACTTTCCATGTGGGAGATATAGCAGGATGTATATTGGTTTTGAGGACAACTCAATGGACAGTGTAGGGAGAAAAGTTCCTGGCTCCTTGAATGCCGTTCCTGGAGACACTGCGATCAATGTGGGAGATATGTCAAGATGTGTGTTTGTTTTGAGGACGGCTCTCTGGAGAGTCTTAGCAAAGAGGTCACAGGGATAATCAGAGCAATTCTCAGAGACACTGAGAACAAGCTCGACAATTCCCTCCTGGCACTTTCCCTGTAGGAGATACCGCAAGACGTTTCTGTAGATTGGGCACAGCGCTCTGCAGGGTGTTAGCAGAGACTTTCCCGGGACAGTGAAACCCTATGTCAGAGACACTGAGAAGAAGCCCCAATGTTCCCTCCAGGCACTTTCAGTGTGGGTGCCTTCTCCACGTGGTTCCTGGTTTCCCTGCAGCGCTGAAGAGAATGTTAGCAAAGAGGTAACCGGCACAGCGAAAACAGTACTCAAAGACAGGGAGAGCAAGCTCTCTCTTGGCACTTTGGATGTGGGACATACAGCGAGATGTTTGCTGCTTTTGCGTTTGGCTGTTGGGAGATTTACAGCACAAAGATATCTAGTTGATTTGAAGCAGTTCCGAGAAAGTCTAAACATAATCGCCACTTCTCCCTCCTGGCACTTTCCATGTGGGAGATATAGCAGGATGTATATTGGTTTTGAGGACAACTCAATGGACAGTGTAGGGAGAAAAGTTCCTGGCTCCTTGAATGCCGTTCCTGGAGACACTGCGATCAATGAGGGAGATATGTCAAGATGTGTGTTGGTTTTGAGGACGGCTCTCTGGAGAGTCTTAGCAAAGAGGTCACAGGGATAATCAGAGCAATTCTCAGAGACACTGAGAACAAGATGGACAGTTCCCTCCTGGCACTTTCCCTGTAGGAGATACCGCAAGACGTTTCTGTAGATTGGGCACAGCGCTCTGCAGGGTGTTAGCAGAGACTTTCCCGGGACAGTGAAACCCTATGTCAGAGACACTGAGAAGAAGCCCCAATGTTCCCTCCAGGCACTTTCAGTGTGGGTGCCTTCTCCACGTGGTTCCTGGTTTCCCTGCAGCGCTGAAGAGAATGTTAGCAAAGAGGTAACCGGGACAGTGAAAACAGTACTCAAAGAGAGGGAGAGCAAGCTCTCTCTTGGCACTTTGGATGTGGGACATACAGCGAGATGTTTGCTGCTTTTGCGTTTGGCTGTTGGGAGATTTACAGCACAAAGATATCTAGTTGATTTGAAGCAGTTCCGAGAAAGTCTAAACATAATCGCCACTTCTCCCTCCTGGCACTTTCCATGTGGGAGATATAGCAGGATGTATATTGGTTTTGAGGACAACTCAATGGACAGTGTAGGGAGAAAAGTTCCTGGCTCCTTGAATGCCGTTCCTGGAGACACTGCGATCAATGAGGGAGATATGTCAAGATGTGTGTTGGTTTTGAGGACGGCTCTCTGGAGAGTCTTAGCAAAGAGGTCACAGGGATAATCAGAGCAATTCTCAGAGACACTGAGAACAAGATGGACAGTTCCCTCCTGGCACTTTCCCTGTAGGAGATACCGCAAGACGTTTCTGTAGATTGGGCACAGCGCTCTGCAGGGTGTTAGCAGAGACTTTCCCGGGACAGTGAAACCCTATGTCAGAGACACTGAGAAGAAGCCCCAATGTTCCCTCCAGGCACTTTCAGTGTGGGTGCCTTCTCCACGTGGTTCCTGGTTTCCCTGCAGCGCTGAAGAGAATGTTAGCAAAGAGGTAACCGGGACAGTGAAAACAGTACTCAAAGACAGGGAGAGCAAGCTCTCTCTTGGCACTTTGGATGTGGGACATACAGCGAGATGTTTGCTGCTTTTGCGTTTGGCTGTTGGGAGATTTACAGCACAAAGATATCTAGTTGATTTGAAGCAGTTCCGAGAAAGTCTAAACATAATCGCCACTTCTCCCTCCTGGCACTTTCCATGTGGGAGATATAGCAGGATGTATATTGGTTTTGAGGACAACTCAATGGACAGTGTAGGGAGAAAAGTTCCTGGCTCCTTGAATGCCGTTCCTGGAGACACTGCGATCAATGTGGGAGATATGTCAAGATGTGTGTTGGTTTTGAGGACGGCTCTCTGGAGAGTCTTAGCAAAGAGGTCACAGGGATAATCAGAGCAATTCTCAGAGACACTGAGAACAAGCTCCACAATTCCCTCCTGGCACTTTCCCTGTAGGAGATACCGCAAGACGTTTCTGTAGATTGGGCACAGCGCTCTGCAGGGTGTTAGCAGAGACTTTCCCGGGACAGTGAAACCCTATGTCAGAGACACTGAGAAGAAGCCCCAATGTTCCCTCCAGGCACTTTCAGTGTGGGTGCCTTCTCCACGTGGTTCCTGGTTTCCCTGCAGCGCTGAAGAGAATGTTAGCAAAGAGGTAACCGGCACAGCGAAAACAGTACTCAAAGAGAGGGAGAGCAAGCTCTCTCTTGGCACTTTGGATGTGGGACATACAGCGAGATGTTTGCTGCTTTTGCGTTTGGCTGTTGGGAGATTTACAGCACAAAGATATCTAGTTGATTTGAAGCAGTTCCGAGAAAGTCTAAACATAATCGCCACTTCTCCCTCCTGGCACTTTCCATGTGGGAGATATAGCAGGATGTATATTGGTTTTGAGGACAACTCAATGGACAGTGTAGGGAGAAAAGTTCCTGGCTCCTTGAATGCCGTTCCTGGAGACACTGCGATCAATGAGGGAGATATGTCAAGATGTGTGTTGGTTTTGAGGACGGCTCTCTGGAGAGTCTTAGCAAAGAGGTCACAGGGATAATCAGAGCAATTCTCAGAGACACTGAGAACAAGATGGACAGTTCCCTCCTGGCACTTTCCCTGTAGGAGATACCGCAAGACGTTTCTGTAGATTGGGCACAGCGCTCTGCAGGGTGTTAGCAGAGACTTTCCCGGGACAGTGAAACCCTATGTCAGAGACACTGAGAAGAAGCCCCAATGTTCCCTCCAGGCACTTTCAGTGTGGGTGCCTTCTCCACGTGGTTCCTGGTTTCCCTGCAGCGCTGAAGAGAATGTTAGCAAAGAGGTAACCGGCACAGCGAAAACAGTACTCAAAGACAGGGAGAGCAAGCTCTCTCTTGGCACTTTGGATGTGGGACATACAGCGAGATGTTTGCTGCTTTTGCGTTTGGCTGTTGGGAGATTTACAGCACAAAGTTATCTAGTTGATTTGAAGCAGTTCCGAGAAAGTCTAAACATAATCGCCACTTCTCCCTCCTGGCACTTTCCATGTGGGAGATATAGCAGGATGTATATTGGTTTTGAGGACAACTCAATGGACAGTGTAGGGAGAAAAGTTCCTGGCTCCTTGAATGCCGTTCCTGGAGACACTGCGATCAATGTGGGAGATATGTCAAGATGTGTGTTTGTTTTGAGGACGGCTCTCTGGAGAGTCTTAGCAAAGAGGTCACAGGGATAATCAGAGCAATTCTCAGAGACACTGAGAACAAGATGGACAGTTCCCTCCTGGCACTTTCCCTGTAGGAGATACCGCAAGACGTTTCTGTAGATTGGGCACAGCGCTCTGCAGGGTGTTAGCAGAGACTTTCCCGGGACAGTGAAACCCTATGTCAGAGACACTGAGAAGAAGCCCCAATGTTCCCTCCAGGCACTTTCAGTGTGGGTGCCTTCTCCACGTGGTTCCTGGTTTCCCTGCAGCGCTGAAGAGAATGTTAGCAAAGAGGTAACCGGGACAGTGAAAACAGTACTCAAAGACAGGGAGAGCAAGCTCTCTCTTGGCACTTTGGATGTGGGACATACAGCGAGATGTTTGCTGCTTTTGCGTTTGGCTGTTGGGAGATTTACAGCACAAAGATATCTAGTTGATTTGAAGCAGTTCCGAGAAAGTCTAAACATAATCGCCACTTCTCCCTCCTGGCACTTTCCATGTGGGAGATATAGCAGGATGTATATTGGTTTTGAGGACAACTCAATGGACAGTGTAGGGAGAAAAGTTCCTGGCTCCTTGAATGCCGTTCCTGGAGACACTGCGATCAATGTGGGAGATATGTCAAGATGTGTGTTTGTTTTGAGGACGGCTCTCTGGAGAGTCTTAGCAAAGAGGTCACAGGGATAATCAGAGCAATTCTCAGAGACACTGAGAACAAGATGGACAGTTCCCTCCTGGCACTTTCCCTGTAGGAGATACCGCAAGACGTTTCTGTAGATTGGGCACAGCGCTCTGCAGGGTGTTAGCAGAGACTTTCCCGGGACAGTGAAACCCTATGTCAGAGACACTGAGAAGAAGCCCCAATGTTCCCTCCAGGCACTTTCAGTGTGGGTGCCTTCTCCACGTGGTTCCTGGTTTCCCTGCAGCGCTGAAGAGAATGTTAGCAAAGAGGTAACCGGGACAGTGAAAACAGTACTCAAAGACAGGGAGAGCAAGCTCTCTCTTGGCACTTTGGATGTGGGACATACAGCGAGATGTTTGCTGCTTTTGCGTTTGGCTGTTGGGAGATTTACAGCACAAAGATATCTAGTTGATTTGAAGCAGTTCCGAGAAAGTCTAAACATAATCGCCACTTCTCCCTCCTGGCACTTTCCATGTGGGAGATATAGCAGGATGTATATTGGTTTTGAGGACAACTCAATGGACAGTGTAGGGAGAAAAGTTCCTGGCTCCTTGAATGCCGTTCCTGGAGACACTGCGATCAATGTGGGAGATATGTCAAGATGTGTGTTGGTTTTGAGGACGGCTCTCTGGAGAGTCTTAGCAAAGAGGTCACAGGGATAATCAGAGCAATTCTCAGAGACACTGAGAACAAGCTCGACAATTCCCTCCTGGCAGTTTCCCTGTAGGAGATACCGCAAGACGTTTCTGTAGATTGGGCACAGCGCTCTGCAGGGTGTTAGCAGAGACTTTCCCGGGACAGTGAAACCCTATGTCAGAGACACTGAGAAGAAGCCGCAATGTTCCCTCCAGGCACTTTCAGTGTGGGTGCCTTCTCCACGTGGTTCCTGGTTTCCCTGCAGCGCTGAAGAGAATGTTAGCAAAGAGGTAACCGGCACAGCGAAAACAGTACTCAAAGACAGGGAGAGCAAGCTCTCTCTTGGCACTTTGGATGTGGGACATACAGCGAGATGTTTGCTGCTTTTGCGTTTGGCTGTTGGGAGATTTACAGCACAAAGATATCTAGTTGATTTGAAGCAGTTCCGAGAAAGTCTAAACATAATCGCCACTTCTCCCTCCTGGCACTTTCCATGTGGGAGATATAGCAGGATGTATATTGGTTTTGAGGACAACTCAATGGACAGTGTAGGGAGAAAAGTTCCTGGCTCCTTGAATGCCGTTCCTGGAGACACTGCGATCAATGTGGGAGATATGTCAAGATGTGTGTTTGTTTTGAGGACGGCTCTCTGGAGAGTCTTAGCAAAGAGGTCACAGGGATAATCAGAGCAATTCTCAGAGACACTGAGAACAAGCTCGACAATTCCCTCCTGGCACTTTCCCTGTAGGAGATACCGCAAGACGTTTCTGTAGATTGGGCACAGCGCTCTGCAGGGTGTTAGCAGAGACTTTCCCGGGACAGTGAAACCCTATGTCAGAGACACTGAGAAGAAGCCCCAATGTTCCCTCCAGGCACTTTCAGTGTGGGTGCCTTCTCCACGTGGTTCCTGGTTTCCCTGCAGCGCTGAAGAGAATGTTAGCAAAGAGGTAACCGGCACAGCGAAAACAGTACTCAAAGACAGGGAGAGCAAGCTCTCTCTTGGCACTTTGGATGTGGGACATACAGCGAGATGTTTGCTGCTTTTGCGTTTGGCTGTTGGGAGATTTACAGCACAAAGTTATCTAGTTGATTTGAAGCAGTTCCGAGAAAGTCTAAACATAATCGCCACTTCTCCCTCCTGGCACTTTCCATGTGGGAGATATAGCAGGATGTATATTGGTTTTGAGGACAACTCAATGGACAGTGTAGGGAGAAAAGTTCCTGGCTCCTTGAATGCCGTTCCTGGAGACACTGCGATCAATGTGGGAGATATGTCAAGATGTGTGTTTGTTTTGAGGACGGCTCTCTGGAGAGTCTTAGCAAAGAGGTCACAGGGATAATCAGAGCAATTCTCAGAGACACTGAGAACAAGATGGACAGTTCCCTCCTGGCACTTTCCCTGTAGGAGATACCGCAAGACGTTTCTGTAGATTGGGCACAGCGCTCTGCAGGGTGTTAGCAGAGACTTTCCCGGGACAGTGAAACCCTATGTCAGAGACACTGAGAAGAAGCCCCAATGTTCCCTCCAGGCACTTTCAGTGTGGGTGCCTTCTCCACGTGGTTCCTGGTTTCCCTGCAGCGCTGAAGAGAATGTTAGCAAAGAGGTAACCGGGACAGTGAAAACAGTACTCAAAGACAGGGAGAGCAAGCTCTCTCTTGGCACTTTGGATGTGGGACATACAGCGAGATGTTTGCTGCTTTTGCGTTTGGCTGTTGGGAGATTTACAGCACAAAGATATCTAGTTGATTTGAAGCAGTTCCGAGAAAGTCTAAACATAATCGCCACTTCTCCCTCCTGGCACTTTCCATGTGGGAGATATAGCAGGATGTATATTGGTTTTGAGGACAACTCAATGGACAGTGTAGGGAGAAAAGTTCCTGGCTCCTTGAATGCCGTTCCTGGAGACACTGCGATCAATGTGGGAGATATGTCAAGATGTGTGTTTGTTTTGAGGACGGCTCTCTGGAGAGTCTTAGCAAAGAGGTCACAGGGATAATCAGAGCAATTCTCAGAGACACTGAGAACAAGATGGACAGTTCCCTCCTGGCACTTTCCCTGTAGGAGATACCGCAAGACGTTTCTGTAGATTGGGCACAGCGCTCTGCAGGGTGTTAGCAGAGACTTTCCCGGGACAGTGAAACCCTATGTCAGAGACACTGAGAAGAAGCCCCAATGTTCCCTCCAGGCACTTTCAGTGTGGGTGCCTTCTCCACGTGGTTCCTGGTTTCCCTGCAGCGCTGAAGAGAATGTTAGCAAAGAGGTAACCGGGACAGTGAAAACAGTACTCAAAGAGAGGGAGAGCAAGCTCTCTCTTGGCACTTTGGATGTGGGACATACAGCGAGATGTTTGCTGCTTTTGCGTTTGGCTGTTGGGAGATTTACAGCACAAAGATATCTAGTTGATTTGAAGCAGTTCCGAGAAAGTCTAAACATAATCGCCACTTCTCCCTCCTGGCACTTTCCATGTGGGAGATATAGCAGGATGTATATTGGTTTTGAGGACAACTCAATGGACAGTGTAGGGAGAAAAGTTCCTGGCTCCTTGAATGCCGTTCCTGGAGACACTGCGATCAATGAGGGAGATATGTCAAGATGTGTGTTGGTTTTGAGGACGGCTCTCTGGAGAGTCTTAGCAAAGAGGTCACAGGGATAATCAGAGCAATTCTCAGAGACACTGAGAACAAGATGGACAGTTCCCTCCTGGCACTTTCCCTGTAGGAGATACCGCAAGACGTTTCTGTAGATTGGGCACAGCGCTCTGCAGGGTGTTAGCAGAGACTTTCCCGGGACAGTGAAACCCTATGTCAGAGACACTGAGAAGAAGCCCCAATGTTCCCTCCAGGCACTTTCAGTGTGGGTGCCTTCTCCACGTGGTTCCTGGTTTCCCTGCAGCGCTGAAGAGAATGTTAGCAAAGAGGTAACCGGGACAGTGAAAACAGTACTCAAAGACAGGGAGAGCAAGCTCTCTCTTGGCACTTTGGATGTGGGACATACAGCGAGATGTTTGCTGCTTTTGCGTTTGGCTGTTGGGAGATTTACAGCACAAAGATATCTAGTTGATTTGAAGCAGTTCCGAGAAAGTCTAAACATAATCGCCACTTCTCCCTCCTGGCACTTTCCATGTGGGAGATATAGCAGGATGTATATTGGTTTTGAGGACAACTCAATGGACAGTGTAGGGAGAAAAGTTCCTGGCTCCTTGAATGCCGTTCCTGGAGACACTGCGATCAATGTGGGAGATATGTCAAGATGTGTGTTGGTTTTGAGGACGGCTCTCTGGAGAGTCTTAGCAAAGAGGTCACAGGGATAATCAGAGCAATTCTCAGAGACACTGAGAACAAGCTCGACAATTCCCTCCTGGCACTTTCCCTGTAGGAGATACCGCAAGACGTTTCTGTAGATTGGGCACAGCGCTCTGCAGGGTGTTAGCAGAGACTTTCCCGGGACAGTGAAACCCTATGTCAGAGACACTGAGAAGAAGCCCCAATGTTCCCTCCAGGCACTTTCAGTGTGGGTGCCTTCTCCACGTGGTTCCTGGTTTCCCTGCAGCGCTGAAGAGAATGTTAGCAAAGAGGTAACCGGCACAGCGAAAACAGTACTCAAAGACAGGGAGAGCAAGCTCTCTCTTGGCACTTTGGATGTGGGACATACAGCGAGATGTTTGCTGCTTTTGCGTTTGGCTGTTGGGAGATTTACAGCACAAAGATATCTAGTTGATTTGAAGCAGTTCCGAGAAAGTCTAAACATAATCGCCACTTCTCCCTCCTGGCACTTTCCATGTGGGAGATATAGCAGGATGTATATTGGTTTTGAGGACAACTCAATGGACAGTGTAGGGAGAAAAGTTCCTGGCTCCTTGAATGCCGTTCCTGGAGACACTGCGATCAATGTGGGAGATATGTCAAGATGTGTGTTTGTTTTGAGGACGGCTCTCTGGAGAGTCTTAGCAAAGAGGTCACAGGGATAATCAGAGCAATTCTCAGAGACACTGAGAACAAGCTCGACAATTCCCTCCTGGCAGTTTCCCTGTAGGAGATACCGCAAGACGTTTCTGTAGATTGGGCACAGCGCTCTGCAGGGTGTTAGCAGAGACTTTCCCGGGACAGTGAAACCCTATGTCAGAGACACTGAGAAGAAGCCCCAATGTTCCCTCCAGGCACTTTCAGTGTGGGTGCCTTCTCCACGTGGTTCCTGGTTTCCCTGCAGCGCTGAAGAGAATGTTAGCAAAGAGGTAACCGGCACAGCGAAAACAGTACTCAAAGACAGGGAGAGCAAGCTCTCTCTTGGCACTTTGGATGTGGGACATACAGCGAGATGTTTGCTGCTTTTGCGTTTGGCTGTTGGGAGATTTACAGCACAAAGTTATCTAGTTGATTTGAAGCAGTTCCGAGAAAGTCTAAACATAATCGCCACTTCTCCCTCCTGGCACTTTCCATGTGGGAGATATAGCAGGATGTATATTGGTTTTGAGGACAACTCAATGGACAGTGTAGGGAGAAAAGTTCCTGGCTCCTTGAATGCCGTTCCTGGAGACACTGCGATCAATGTGGGAGATATGTCAAGATGTGTGTTTGTTTTGAGGACGGCTCTCTGGAGAGTCTTAGCAAAGAGGTCACAGGGATAATCAGAGCAATTCTCAGAGACACTGAGAACAAGATGGACAGTTCCCTCCTGGCACTTTCCCTGTAGGAGATACCGCAAGACGTTTCTGTAGATTGGGCACAGCGCTCTGCAGGGTGTTAGCAGAGACTTTCCCGGGACAGTGAAACCCTATGTCAGAGACACTGAGAAGAAGCCCCAATGTTCCCTCCAGGCACTTTCAGTGTGGGTGCCTTCTCCACGTGGTTCCTGGTTTCCCTGCAGCGCTGAAGAGAATGTTAGCAAAGAGGTAACCGGGACAGTGAAAACAGTACTCAAAGACAGGGAGAGCAAGCTCTCTCTTGGCACTTTGGATGTGGGACATACAGCGAGATGTTTGCTGCTTTTGCGTTTGGCTGTTGGGAGATTTACAGCACAAAGATATCTAGTTGATTTGAAGCAGTTCCGAGAAAGTCTAAACATAATCGCCACTTCTCCCTCCTGGCACTTTCCATGTGGGAGATATAGCAGGATGTATATTGGTTTTGAGGACAACTCAATGGACAGTGTAGGGAGAAAAGTTCCTGGCTCCTTGAATGCCGTTCCTGGAGACACTGCGATCAATGTGGGAGATATGTCAAGATGTGTGTTGGTTTTGAGGACGGCTCTCTGGAGAGTCTTAGCAAAGAGGTCACAGGGATAATCAGAGCAATTCTCAGAGACACTGAGAACAAGCTCGACAATTCCCTCCTGGCACTTTCCCTGTAGGAGATACCGCAAGACGTTTCTGTAGATTGGGCACAGCGCTCTGCAGGGTGTTAGCAGAGACTTTCCCGGGACAGTGAAACCCTATGTCAGAGACACTGAGAAGAAGCCCCAATGTTCCCTCCAGGCACTTTCAGTGTGGGTGCCTTCTCCACGTGGTTCCTGGTTTCCCTGCAGCGCTGAAGAGAATGTTAGCAAAGAGGTAACCGGCACAGCGAAAACAGTACTCAAAGACAGGGAGAGCAAGCTCTCTCTTGGCACTTTGGATGTGGGACATACAGCGAGATGTTTGCTGCTTTTGCGTTTGGCTGTTGGGAGATTTACAGCACAAAGATATCTAGTTGATTTGAAGCAGTTCCGAGAAAGTCTAAACATAATCGCCACTTCTCCCTCCTGGCACTTTCCATGTGGGAGATATAGCAGGATGTATATTGGTTTTGAGGACAACTCAATGGACAGTGTAGGGAGAAAAGTTCCTGGCTCCTTGAATGCCGTTCCTGGAGACACTGCGATCAATGTGGGAGATATGTCAAGATGTGTGTTTGTTTTGAGGACGGCTCTCTGGAGAGTCTTAGCAAAGAGGTCACAGGGATAATCAGAGCAATTCTCAGAGACACTGAGAACAAGCTCGACAATTCCCTCCTGGCAGTTTCCCTGTAGGAGATACCGCAAGACGTTTCTGTAGATTGGGCACAGCGCTCTGCAGGGTGTTAGCAGAGACTTTCCCGGGACAGTGAAACCCTATGTCAGAGACACTGAGAAGAAGCCCCAATGTTCCCTCCAGGCACTTTCAGTGTGGGTGCCTTCTCCACGTGGTTCCTGGTTTCCCTGCAGCGCTGAAGAGAATGTTAGCAAAGAGGTAACCGGCACAGCGAAAACAGTACTCAAAGACAGGGAGAGCAAGCTCTCTCTTGGCACTTTGGATGTGGGACATACAGCGAGATGTTTGCTGCTTTTGCGTTTGGCTGTTGGGAGATTTACAGCACAAAGTTATCTAGTTGATTTGAAGCAGTTCCGAGAAAGTCTAAACATAATCGCCACTTCTCCCTCCTGGCACTTTCCATGTGGGAGATATAGCAGGATGTATATTGGTTTTGAGGACAACTCAATGGACAGTGTAGGGAGAAAAGTTCCTGGCTCCTTGAATGCCGTTCCTGGAGACACTGCGATCAATGTGGGAGATATGTCAAGATGTGTGTTTGTTTTGAGGACGGCTCTCTGGAGAGTCTTAGCAAAGAGGTCACAGGGATAATCAGAGCAATTCTCAGAGACACTGAGAACAAGATGGACAGTTCCCTCCTGGCACTTTCCCTGTAGGAGATACCGCAAGACGTTTCTGTAGATTGGGCACAGCGCTCTGCAGGGTGTTAGCAGAGACTTTCCCGGGACAGTGAAACCCTATGTCAGAGACACTGAGAAGAAGCCCCAATGTTCCCTCCAGGCACTTTCAGTGTGGGTGCCTTCTCCACGTGGTTCCTGGTTTCCCTGCAGCGCTGAAGAGAATGTTAGCAAAGAGGTAACCGGCACAGCGAAAACAGTACTCAAAGACAGGGAGAGCAAGCTCTCTCTTGGCACTTTGGATGTGGGACATACAGCGAGATGTTTGCTGCTTTTGCGTTTGGCTGTTGGGAGATTTACAGCACAAAGTTATCTAGTTGATTTGAAGCAGTTCCGAGAAAGTCTAAACATAATCGCCACTTCTCCCTCCTGGCACTTTCCATGTGGGAGATATAGCAGGATGTATATTGGTTTTGAGGACAACTCAATGGACAGTGTAGGGAGAAAAGTTCCTGGCTCCTTGAATGCCGTTCCTGGAGACACTGCGATCAATGTGGGAGATATGTCAAGATGTGTGTTTGTTTTGAGGACGGCTCTCTGGAGAGTCTTAGCAAAGAGGTCACAGGGATAATCAGAGCAATTCTCAGAGACACTGAGAACAAGATGGACAGTTCCCTCCTGGCACTTTCCCTGTAGGAGATACCGCAAGACGTTTCTGTAGATTGGGCACAGCGCTCTGCAGGGTGTTAGCAGAGACTTTCCCGGGACAGTGAAACCCTATGTCAGAGACACTGAGAAGAAGCCCCAATGTTCCCTCCAGGCACTTTCAGTGTGGGTGCCTTCTCCACGTGGTTCCTGGTTTCCCTGCAGCGCTGAAGAGAATGTTAGCAAAGAGGTAACCGGGACAGTGAAAACAGTACTCAAAGACAGGGAGAGCAAGCTCTCTCTTGGCACTTTGGATGTGGGACATACAGCGAGATGTTTGCTGCTTTTGCGTTTGGCTGTTGGGAGATTTACAGCACAAAGATATCTAGTTGATTTGAAGCAGTTCCGAGAAAGTCTAAACATAATCGCCACTTCTCCCTCCTGGCACTTTCCATGTGGGAGATATAGCAGGATGTATATTGGTTTTGAGGACAACTCAATGGACAGTGTAGGGAGAAAAGTTCCTGGCTCCTTGAATGCCGTTCCTGGAGACACTGCGATCAATGTGGGAGATATGTCAAGATGTGTGTTTGTTTTGAGGACGGCTCTCTGGAGAGTCTTAGCAAAGAGGTCACAGGGATAATCAGAGCAATTCTCAGAGACACTGAGAACAAGATGGACAGTTCCCTCCTGGCACTTTCCCTGTAGGAGATACCGCAAGACGTTTCTGTAGATTGGGCACAGCGCTCTGCAGGGTGTTAGCAGAGACTTTCCCGGGACAGTGAAACCCTATGTCAGAGACACTGAGAAGAAGCCCCAATGTTCCCTCCAGGCACTTTCAGTGTGGGTGCCTTCTCCACGTGGTTCCTGGTTTCCCTGCAGCGCTGAAGAGAATGTTAGCAAAGAGGTAACCGGGACAGTGAAAACAGTACTCAAAGACAGGGAGAGCAAGCTCTCTCTTGGCACTTTGGATGTGGGACATACAGCGAGATGTTTGCTGCTTTTGCGTTTGGCTGTTGGGAGATTTACAGCACAAAGATATCTAGTTGATTTGAAGCAGTTCCGAGAAAGTCTAAACATAATCGCCACTTCTCCCTCCTGGCACTTTCCATGTGGGAGATATAGCAGGATGTATATTGGTTTTGAGGACAACTCAATGGACAGTGTAGGGAGAAAAGTTCCTGGCTCCTTGAATGCCGTTCCTGGAGACACTGCGATCAATGAGGGAGATATGTCAAGATGTGTGTTGGTTTTGAGGACGGCTCTCTGGAGAGTCTTAGCAAAGAGGTCACAGGGATAATCAGAGCAATTCTCAGAGACACTGAGAACAAGCTCGACAATTCCCTCCTGGCACTTTCCCTGTAGGAGATACCGCAAGACGTTTCTGTAGATTGGGCACAGCGCTCTGCAGGGTGTTAGCAGAGACTTTCCCGGGACAGTGAAACCCTATGTCAGAGACACTGAGAAGAAGCCCCAATGTTCCCTCCAGGCACTTTCAGTGTGGGTGCCTTCTCCACGTGGTTCCTGGTTTCCCTGCAGCGCTGAAGAGAATGTTAGCAAAGAGGTAACCGGCACAGCGAAAACAGTACTCAAAGAGAGGGAGAGCAAGCTCTCTCTTGGCACTTTGGATGTGGGACATACAGCGAGATGTTTGCTGCTTTTGCGTTTGGCTGTTGGGAGATTTACAGCACAAAGATATCTAGTTGATTTGAAGCAGTTCCGAGAAAGTCTAAACATAATCGCCACTTCTCCCTCCTGGCACTTTCCATGTGGGAGATATAGCAGGATGTATATTGGTTTTGAGGACAACTCAATGGACAGTGTAGGGAGAAAAGTTCCTGGCTCCTTGAATGCCGTTCCTGGAGACACTGCGATCAATGTGGGAGATATGTCAAGATGTGTGTTTGTTTTGAGGACGGCTCTCTGGAGAGTCTTAGCAAAGAGGTCACAGGGATAATCAGAGCAATTCTCAGAGACACTGAGAACAAGATGGACAGTTCCCTCCTGGCACTTTCCCTGTAGGAGATACCGCAAGACGTTTCTGTAGATTGGGCACAGCGCTCTGCAGGGTGTTAGCAGAGACTTTCCCGGGACAGTGAAACCCTATGTCAGAGACACTGAGAAGAAGCCCCAATGTTCCCTCCAGGCACTTTCAGTGTGGGTGCCTTCTCCACGTGGTTCCTGGTTTCCCTGCAGCGCTGAAGAGAATGTTAGCAAAGAGGTAACCGGGACAGTGAAAACAGTACTCAAAGACAGGGAGAGCAAGCTCTCTCTTGGCACTTTGGATGTGGGACATACAGCGAGATGTTTGCTGCTTTTGCGTTTGGCTGTTGGGAGATTTACAGCACAAAGATATCTAGTTGATTTGAAGCAGTTCCGAGAAAGTCTAAACATAATCGCCACTTCTCCCTCCTGGCACTTTCCATGTGGGAGATATAGCAGGATGTATATTGGTTTTGAGGACAACTCAATGGACAGTGTAGGGAGAAAAGTTCCTGGCTCCTTGAATGCCGTTCCTGGAGACACTGCGATCAATGAGGGAGATATGTCAAGATGTGTGTTGGTTTTGAGGACGGCTCTCTGGAGAGTCTTAGCAAAGAGGTCACAGGGATAATCAGAGCAATTCTCAGAGACACTGAGAACAAGCTCGACAATTCCCTCCTGGCACTTTCCCTGTAGGAGATACCGCAAGACGTTTCTGTAGATTGGGCACAGCGCTCTGCAGGGTGTTAGCAGAGACTTTCCCGGGACAGTGAAACCCTATGTCAGAGACACTGAGAAGAAGCCCCAATGTTCCCTCCAGGCACTTTCAGTGTGGGTGCCTTCTCCACGTGGTTCCTGGTTTCCCTGCAGCGCTGAAGAGAATGTTAGCAAAGAGGTAACCGGCACAGCGAAAACAGTACTCAAAGACAGGGAGAGCAAGCTCTCTCTTGGCACTTTGGATGTGGGACATACAGCGAGATGTTTGCTGCTTTTGCGTTTGGCTGTTGGGAGATTTACAGCACAAAGATATCTAGTTGATTTGAAGCAGTTCCGAGAAAGTCTAAACATAATCGCCACTTCTCCCTCCTGGCACTTTCCATGTGGGAGATATAGCAGGATGTATATTGGTTTTGAGGACAACTCAATGGACAGTGTAGGGAGAAAAGTTCCTGGCTCCTTGAATGCCGTTCCTGGAGACACTGCGATCAATGTGGGAGATATGTCAAGATGTGTGTTTGTTTTGAGGACGGCTCTCTGGAGAGTCTTAGCAAAGAGGTCACAGGGATAATCAGAGCAATTCTCAGAGACACTGAGAACAAGATGGACAGTTCCCTCCTGGCACTTTCCCTGTAGGAGGTACCGCAAGACGTTTCTGTAGATTGGGCACAGCGCTCTGCAGGGTGTTAGCAGAGACTTTCCCGGGACAGTGAAACCCTATGTCAGAGACACTGAGAAGAAGCCCCAATGTTCCCTCCAGGCACTTTCAGTGTGGGTGCCTTCTCCACGTGGTTCCTGGTTTCCCTGCAGCGCTGAAGAGAATGTTAGCAAAGAGGTAACCGGCACAGCGAAAACAGTACTCAAAGACAGGGAGAGCAAGCTCTCTCTTGGCACTTTGGATGTGGGACATACAGCGAGATGTTTGCTGCTTTTGCGTTTGGCTGTTGGGAGATTTACAGCACAAAGATATCTAGTTGATTTGAAGCAGTTCCGAGAAAGTCTAAACATAATCGCCACTTCTCCCTCCTGGCACTTTCCATGTGGGAGATATAGCAGGATGTATATTGGTTTTGAGGACAACTCAATGGACAGTGTAGGGAGAAAAGTTCCTGGCTCCTTGAATGCCGTTCCTGGAGACACTGCGATCAATGAGGGAGATATGTCAAGATGTGTGTTGGTTTTGAGGACGGCTCTCTGGAGAGTCTTAGCAAAGAGGTCACAGGGATAATCAGAGCAATTCTCAGAGACACTGAGAACAAGCTCGACAATTCCCTCCTGGCACTTTCCCTGTAGGAGATACCGCAAGACGTTTCTGTAGATTGGGCACAGCGCTCTGCAGGGTGTTAGCAGAGACTTTCCCGGGACAGTGAAACCCTATGTCAGAGACACTGAGAAGAAGCCCCAATGTTCCCTCCAGGCACTTTCAGGGTGGGTGCCTTCTCCACGTGGTTCCTGGTTTCCCTGCAGCGCTGAAGAGAATGTTAGCAAAGAGGTAACCGGGACAGTGAAAACAGTACTCAAAGACAGGGAGAGCAAGCTCTCTCTTGGCACTTTGGATGTGGGACATACAGCGAGATGTTTGCTGCTTTTGCGTTTGGCTGTTGGGAGATTTACAGCACAAAGATATCTAGTTGATTTGAAGCAGTTCCGAGAAAGTCTAAACATAATCGCCACTTCTCCCTCCTGGCACTTTCCATGTGGGAGATATAGCAGGATGTATATTGGTTTTGAGGACAACTCAATGGACAGTGTAGGGAGAAAAGTTCCTGGCTCCTTGAATGCCGTTCCTGGAGACACTGCGATCAATGTGGGAGATATGTCAAGATGTGTGTTTGTTTTGAGGACGGCTCTCTGGAGAGTCTTAGCAAAGAGGTCACAGGGATAATCAGAGCAATTCTCAGAGACACTGAGAACAAGATGGACAGTTCCCTCCTGGCACTTTCCCTGTAGGAGATACCGCAAGACGTTTCTGTAGATTGGGCACAGCGCTCTGCAGGGTGTTAGCAGAGACTTTCCCGGGACAGTGAAACCCTATGTCAGAGACACTGAGAAGAAGCCGCAATGTTCCCTCCAGGCACTTTCAGTGTGGGTGCCTTCTCCACGTGGTTCCTGGTTTCCCTGCAGCGCTGAAGAGAATGTTAGCAAAGAGGTAACCGGCACAGCGAAAACAGTACTCAAAGACAGGGAGAGCAAGCTCTCTCTTGGCACTTTGGATGTGGGACATACAGCGAGATGTTTGCTGCTTTTGCGTTTGGCTGTTGGGAGATTTACAGCACAAAGATATCTAGTTGATTTGAAGCAGTTCCGAGAAAGTCTAAACATAATCGCCACTTCTCCCTCCTGGCACTTTCCATGTGGGAGATATAGCAGGATGTATATTGGTTTTGAGGACAACTCAATGGACAGTGTAGGGAGAAAAGTTCCTGGCTCCTTGAATGCCGTTCCTGGAGACACTGCGATCAATGTGGGAGATATGTCAAGATGTGTGTTGGTTTTGAGGACGGCTCTCTGGAGAGTCTTAGCAAAGAGGTCACAGGGATAATCAGAGCAATTCTCAGAGACACTGAGAACAAGCTCGACAATTCCCTCCTGGCACTTTCCCTGTAGGAGATACCGCAAGACGTTTCTGTAGATTGGGCACAGCGCTCTGCAGGGTGTTAGCAGAGACTTTCCCGGGACAGTGAAACCCTATGTCAGAGACACTGAGAAGAAGCCCCAATGTTCCCTCCAGGCACTTTCAGTGTGGGTGCCTTCTCCACGTGGTTCCTGGTTTCCCTGCAGCGCTGAAGAGAATGTTAGCAAAGAGGTAACCGGGACAGTGAAAACAGTACTCAAAGACAGGGAGAGCAAGCTCTCTCTTGGCACTTTGGATGTGGGACATACAGCGAGATGTTTGCTGCTTTTGCGTTTGGCTGTTGGGAGATTTACAGCACAAAGTTATCTAGTTGATTTGAAGCAGTTCCGAGAAAGTCTAAACATAATCGCCACTTCTCCCTCCTGGCACTTTCCATGTGGGAGATATAGCAGGATGTATATTGGTTTTGAGGACAACTCAATGGACAGTGTAGGGAGAAAAGTTCCTGGCTCCTTGAATGCCGTTCCTGGAGACACTGCGATCAATGTGGGAGATATGTCAAGATGTGTGTTTGTTTTGAGGACGGCTCTCTGGAGAGTCTTAGCAAAGAGGTCACAGGGATAATCAGAGCAATTCTCAGAGACACTGAGAACAAGATGGACAGTTCCCTCCTGGCACTTTCCCTGTAGGAGATACCGCAAGACGTTTCTGTAGATTGGGCACAGCGCTCTGCAGGGTGTTAGCAGAGACTTTCCCGGGACAGTGAAACCCTATGTCAGAGACACTGAGAAGAAGCCCCAATGTTCCCTCCAGGCACTTTCAGTGTGGGTGCCTTCTCCACGTGGTTCCTGGTTTCCCTGCAGCGCTGAAGAGAATGTTAGCAAAGAGGTAACCGGCACAGCGAAAACAGTACTCAAAGACAGGGAGAGCAAGCTCTCTCTTGGCACTTTGGATGTGGGACATACAGCGAGATGTTTGCTGCTTTTGCGTTTGGCTGTTGGGAGATTTACAGCACAAAGATATCTAGTTGATTTGAAGCAGTTCCGAGAAAGTCTAAACATAATCGCCACTTCTCCCTCCTGGCACTTTCCATGTGGGAGATATAGCAGGATGTATATTGGTTTTGAGGACAACTCAATGGACAGTGTAGGGAGAAAAGTTCCTGGCTCCTTGAATGCCGTTCCTGGAGACACTGCGATCAATGAGGGAGATATGTCAAGATGTGTGTTGGTTTTGAGGACGGCTCTCTGGAGAGTCTTAGCAAAGAGGTCACAGGGATAATCAGAGCAATTCTCAGAGACACTGAGAACAAGATGGACAGTTCCCTCCTGGCACTTTCCCTGTAGGAGATACCGCAAGACGTTTCTGTAGATTGGGCACAGCGCTCTGCAGGGTGTTAGCAGAGACTTTCCCGGGACAGTGAAACCCTATGTCAGAGACACTGAGAAGAAGCCCCAATGTTCCCTCCAGGCACTTTCAGTGTGGGTGCCTTCTCCACGTGGTTCCTGGTTTCCCTGCAGCGCTGAAGAGAATGTTAGCAAAGAGGTAACCGGCACAGCGAAAACAGTACTCAAAGACAGGGAGAGCAAGCTCTCTCTTGGCACTTTGGATGTGGGACATACAGCGAGATGTTTGCTGCTTTTGCGTTTGGCTGTTGGGAGATTTACAGCACAAAGATATCTAGTTGATTTGAAGCAGTTCCGAGAAAGTCTAAACATAATCGCCACTTCTCCCTCCTGGCACTTTCCATGTGGGAGATATAGCAGGATGTATATTGGTTTTGAGGACAACTCAATGGACAGTGTAGGGAGAAAAGTTCCTGGCTCCTTGAATGCCGTTCCTGGAGACACTGCGATCAATGTGGGAGATATGTCAAGATGTGTGTTTGTTTTGAGGACGGCTCTCTGGAGAGTCTTAGCAAAGAGGTCACAGGGATAATCAGAGCAATTCTCAGAGACACTGAGAACAAGATGGACAGTTCCCTCCTGGCACTTTCCCTGTAGGAGATACCGCAAGACGTTTCTGTAGATTGGGCACAGCGCTCTGCAGGGTGTTAGCAGAGACTTTCCCGGGACAGTGAAACCCTATGTCAGAGACACTGAGAAGAAGCCCCAATGTTCCCTCCAGGCACTTTCAGTGTGGGTGCCTTCTCCACGTGGTTCCTGGTTTCCCTGCAGCGCTGAAGAGAATGTTAGCAAAGAGGTAACCGGGACAGCGAAAACAGTACTCAAAGACAGGGAGAGCAAGCTCTCTCTTGGCACTTTGGATGTGGGACATACAGCGAGATGTTTGCTGCTTTTGCGTTTGGCTGTTGGGAGATTTACAGCACAAAGATATCTAGTTGATTTGAAGCAGTTCCGAGAAAGTCTAAACATAATCGCCACTTCTCCCTCCTGGCACTTTCCATGTGGGAGATATAGCAGGATGTATATTGGTTTTGAGGACAACTCAATGGACAGTGTAGGGAGAAAAGTTCCTGGCTCCTTGAATGCCGTTCCTGGAGACACTGCGATCAATGAGGGAGATATGTCAAGATGTGTGTTGGTTTTGAGGACGGCTCTCTGGAGAGTCTTAGCAAAGAGGTCACAGGGATAATCAGAGCAATTCTCAGAGACACTGAGAACAAGCTCGACAATTCCCTCCTGGCACTTTCCCTGTAGGAGATACCGCAAGACGTTTCTGTAGATTGGGCACAGCGCTCTGCAGGGTGTTAGCAGAGACTTTCCCGGGACAGTGAAACCCTATGTCAGAGACACTGAGAAGAAGCCCCAATGTTCCCTCCAGGCACTTTCAGTGTGGGTGCCTTCTCCACGTGGTTCCTGGTTTCCCTGCAGCGCTGAAGAGAATGTTAGCAAAGAGGTAACCGGCACAGCGAAAACAGTACTCAAAGACAGGGAGAGCAAGCTCTCTCTTGGCACTTTGGATGTGGGACATACAGCGAGATGTTTGCTGCTTTTGCGTTTGGCTGTTGGGAGATTTACAGCACAAAGATATCTAGTTGATTTGAAGCAGTTCCGAGAAAGTCTAAACATAATCGCCACTTCTCCCTCCTGGCACTTTCCATGTGGGAGATATAGCAGGATGTATATTGGTTTTGAGGACAACTCAATGGACAGTGTAGGGAGAAAAGTTCCTGGCTCCTTGAATGCCGTTCCTGGAGACACTGCGATCAATGAGGGAGATATGTCAAGATGTGTGTTGGTTTTGAGGACGGCTCTCTGGAGAGTCTTAGCAAAGAGGTCACAGGGATAATCAGAGCAATTCTCAGAGACACTGAGAACAAGCTCGACAATTCCCTCCTGGCACTTTCCCTGTAGGAGATACCGCAAGACGTTTCTGTAGATTGGGCACAGCGCTCTGCAGGGTGTTAGCAGAGACTTTCCCGGGACAGTGAAACCCTATGTCAGAGACACTGAGAAGAAGCCCCAATGTTCCCTCCAGGCACTTTCAGTGTGGGTGCCTTCTCCACGTGGTTCCTGGTTTCCCTGCAGCGCTGAAGAGAATGTTAGCAAAGAGGTAACCGGCACAGTGAAAACAGTACTCAAAGACAGGGAGAGCAAGCTCTCTCTTGGCACTTTGGATGTGGGACATACAGCGAGATGTTTGCTGCTTTTGCGTTTGGCTGTTGGGAGATTTACAGCACAAAGATATCTAGTTGATTTGAAGCAGTTCCGAGAAAGTCTAAACATAATTGCCACTTCTCCCTCCTGGCACTTTCCATGTGGGAGATATAGCAGGATGTATATTGGTTTTGAGGACAACTCAATGGACAGTGTAGGGAGAAAAGTTCCTGGCTCCTTGAATGCCGTTCCTGGAGACACTGCGATCAATGTGGGAGATATGTCAAGATGTGTGTTTGTTTTGAGGACGGCTCTCTGGAGAGTCTTAGCAAAGAGGTCACAGGGATAATCAGAGCAATTCTCAGAGACACTGAGAACAAGATGGACAGTTCCCTCCTGGCACTTTCCCTGTAGGAGATACCGCAAGACGTTTCTGTAGATTGGGCACAGCGCTCTGCAGGGTGTTAGCAGAGACTTTCCCGGGACAGTGAAACCCTATGTCAGAGACACTGAGAAGAAGCCCCAATGTTCCCTCCAGGCACTTTCAGTGTGGGTGCCTTCTCCACGTGGTTCCTGGTTTCCCTGCAGCGCTGAAGAGAATGTTAGCAAAGAGGTAACCGGCACAGCGAAAACAGTACTCAAAGACAGGGAGAGCAAGCTCTCTCTTGGCACTTTGGATGTGGGACATACAGCGAGATGTTTGCTGCTTTTGCGTTTGGCTGTTGGGAGATTTACAGCACAAAGATATCTAGTTGATTTGAAGCAGTTCCGAGAAAGTCTAAACATAATCGCCACTTCTCCCTCCTGGCACTTTCCATGTGGGAGATATAGCAGGATGTATATTGGTTTTGAGGACAACTCAATGGACAGTGTAGGGAGAAAAGTTCCTGGCTCCTTGAATGCCGTTCCTGGAGACACTGCGATCAATGAGGGAGATATGTCAAGATGTGTGTTTGTTTTGAGGACGGCTCTCTGGAGAGTCTTAGCAAAGAGGTCACAGGGATAATCAGAGCAATTCTCAGAGACACTGAGAACAAGCTCGACAATTCCCTCCTGGCACTTTCCCTGTAGGAGATACCGCAAGACGTTTCTGTAGATTGGGCACAGCGCTCTGCAGGGTGTTAGCAGAGACTTTCCCGGGACAGTGAAACCCTATGTCAGAGACACTGAGAAGAAGCCCCAATGTTCCCTCCAGGCACTTTCAGTGTGGGTGCCTTCTCCACGTGGTTCCTGGTTTCCCTGCAGCGCTGAAGAGAATGTTAGCAAAGAGGTAACCGGCACAGCGAAAACAGTACTCAAAGACAGGGAGAGCAAGCTCTCTCTTGGCACTTTGGATGTGGGACATACAGCGAGATGTTTGCTGCTTTTGCGTTTGGCTGTTGGGAGATTTACAGCACAAAGATATCTAGTTGATTTGAAGCAGTTCCGAGAAAGTCTAAACATAATCGCCACTTCTCCCTCCTGGCACTTTCCATGTGGGAGATATAGCAGGATGTATATTGGTTTTGAGGACAACTCAATGGACAGTGTAGGGAGAAAAGTTCCTGGCTCCTTGAATGCCGTTCCTGGAGACACTGCGATCAATGAGGGAGATATGTCAAGATGTGTGTTGGTTTTGAGGACGGCTCTCTGGAGAGTCTTAGCAAAGAGGTCACAGGGATAATCAGAGCAATTCTCAGAGACACTGAGAACAAGCTCGACAATTCCCTCCTGGCACTTTCCCTGTAGGAGATACCGCAAGACGTTTCTGTAGATTGGGCACAGCGCTCTGCAGGGTGTTAGCAGAGACTTTCCCGGGACAGTGAAACCCTATGTCAGAGACACTGAGAAGAAGCCCCAATGTTCCCTCCAGGCACTTTCAGTGTGGGTGCCTTCTCCACGTGGTTCCTGGTTTCCCTGCAGCGCTGAAGAGAATGTTAGCAAAGAGGTAACCGGCACAGCGAAAACAGTACTCAAAGACAGGGAGAGCAAGCTCTCTCTTGGCACTTTGGATGTGGGACATACAGCGAGATGTTTGCTGCTTTTGCGTTTGGCTGTTGGGAGATTTACAGCACAAAGATATCTAGTTGATTTGAAGCAGTTCCGAGAAAGTCTAAACATAATCGCCACTTCTCCCTCCTGGCACTTTCCATGTGGGAGATATAGCAGGATGTATATTGGTTTTGAGGACAACTCAATGGACAGTGTAGGGAGAAAAGTTCCTGGCTCCTTGAATGCCGTTCCTGGAGACACTGCGATCAATGTGGGAGATATGTCAAGATGTGTGTTTGTTTTGAGGACGGCTCTCTGGAGAGTCTTAGCAAAGAGGTCACAGGGATAATCAGAGCAATTCTCAGAGACACTGAGAACAAGATGGACAGTTCCCTCCTGGCACTTTCCCTGTAGGAGATACCGCAAGACGTTTCTGTAGATTGGGCACAGCGCTCTGCAGGGTGTTAGCAGAGACTTTCCCGGGACAGTGAAACCCTATGTCAGAGACACTGAGAAGAAGCCCCAATGTTCCCTCCAGGCACTTTCAGTGTGGGTGCCTTCTCCACGTGGTTCCTGGTTTCCCTGCAGCGCTGAAGAGAATGTTAGCAAAGAGGTAACCGGGACAGTGAAAACAGTACTCAAAGACAGGGAGAGCAAGCTCTCTCTTGGCACTTTGGATGTGGGACATACAGCGAGATGTTTGCTGCTTTTGCGTTTGGCTGTTGGGAGATTTACAGCACAAAGATATCTAGTTGATTTGAAGCAGTTCCGAGAAAGTCTAAACATAATCGCCACTTCTCCCTCCTGGCACTTTCCATGTGGGAGATATAGCAGGATGTATATTGGTTTTGAGGACAACTCAATGGACAGTGTAGGGAGAAAAGTTCCTGGCTCCTTGAATGCCGTTCCTGGAGACACTGCGATCAATGAGGGAGATATGTCAAGATGAGTGTTGGTTTTGAGGACGGCTCTCTGGAGAGTCTTAGCAAAGAGGTCACAGGGATAATCAGAGCAATTCTCAGAGACACTGAGAACAAGCTCGACAATTCCCTCCTGGCACTTTCCCTGTAGGAGATACCGCAAGACGTTTCTGTAGATTGGGCACAGCGCTCTGCAGGGTGTTAGCAGAGACTTTCCCGGGACAGTGAAACCCTATGTCAGAGACACTGAGAAGAAGCCCCAATGTTCCCTCCAGGCACTTTCAGTGTGGGTGCCTTCTCCACGTGGTTCCTGGTTTCCCTGCAGCGCTGAAGAGAATGTTAGCAAAGAGGTAACCGGCACAGCGAAAACAGTACTCAAAGACAGGGAGAGCAAGCTCTCTCTTGGCACTTTGGATGTGGGACATACAGCGAGATGTTTGCTGCTTTTGCGTTTGGCTGTTGGGAGATTTACAGCACAAAGATATCTAGTTGATTTGAAGCAGTTCCGAGAAAGTCTAAACATAATCGCCACTTCTCCCTCCTGGCACTTTCCATGTGGGAGATATAGCAGGATGTATATTGGTTTTGAGGACAACTCAATGGACAGTGTAGGGAGAAAAGTTCCTGGCTCCTTGAATGCCGTTCCTGGAGACACTGCGATCAATGTGGGAGATATGTCAAGATGTGTGTTTGTTTTGAGGACGGCTCTCTGGAGAGTCTTAGCAAAGAGGTCACAGGGATAATCAGAGCAATTCTCAGAGACACTGAGAACAAGATGGACAGTTCCCTCCTGGCACTTTCCCTGTAGGAGATACCGCAAGACGTTTCTGTAGATTGGGCACAGCGCTCTGCAGGGTGTTAGCAGAGACTTTCCCGGGACAGTGAAACCCTATGTCAGAGACACTGAGAAGAAGCCCCAATGTTCCCTCCAGGCACTTTCAGTGTGGGTGCCTTCTCCACGTGGTTCCTGGTTTCCCTGCAGCGCTGAAGAGAATGTTAGCAAAGAGGTAACCGGGACAGTGAAAACAGTACTCAAAGACAGGGAGAGCAAGCTCTCTCTTGGCACTTTGGATGTGGGACATACAGCGAGATGTTTGCTGCTTTTGCGTTTGGCTGTTGGGAGATTTACAGCACAAAGATATCTAGTTGATTTGAAGCAGTTCCGAGAAAGTCTAAACATAATCGCCACTTCTCCCTCCTGGCACTTTCCATGTGGGAGATATAGCAGGATGTATATTGGTTTTGAGGACAACTCAATGGACAGTGTAGGGAGAAAAGTTCCTGGCTCCTTGAATGCCGTTCCTGGAGACACTGCGATCAATGAGGGAGATATGTCAAGATGAGTGTTGGTTTTGAGGACGGCTCTCTGGAGAGTCTTAGCAAAGAGGTCACAGGGATAATCAGAGCAATTCTCAGAGACACTGAGAACAAGCTCGACAATTCCCTCCTGGCACTTTCCCTGTAGGAGATACCGCAAGACGTTTCTGTAGATTGGGCACAGCGCTCTGCAGGGTGTTAGCAGAGACTTTCCCGGGACAGTGAAACCCTATGTCAGAGACACTGAGAAGAAGCCCCAATGTTCCCTCCAGGCACTTTCAGTGTGGGTGCCTTCTCCACGTGGTTCCTGGTTTCCCTGCAGCGCTGAAGAGAATGTTAGCAAAGAGGTAACCGGCACAGCGAAAACAGTACTCAAAGACAGGGAGAGCAAGCTCTCTCTTGGCACTTTGGATGTGGGACATACAGCGAGATGTTTGCTGCTTTTGCGTTTGGCTGTTGGGAGATTTACAGCACAAAGATATCTAGTTGATTTGAAGCAGTTCCGAGAAAGTCTAAACATAATCGCCACTTCTCCCTCCTGGCACTTTCCATGTGGGAGATATAGCAGGATGTATATTGGTTTTGAGGACAACTCAATGGACAGTGTAGGGAGAAAAGTTCCTGGCTCCTTGAATGCCGTTCCTGGAGACACTGCGATCAATGAGGGAGATATGTCAAGATGTGTGTTGATTTTGAGGACGGCTCTCTGGAGAGTCTTAGCAAAGAGGTCACAGGGATAATCAGAGCAATTCTCAGAGACACTGAGAACAAGCTCGACAGTTCCCTCCTGGCACTTTCCCTGTAGGAGATACCGCAAGACGTTTCTGTAGATTGGGCACAGCGCTCTGCAGGGTGTTAGCAGAGACTTTCCCGGGACAGTGAAACCCTATGTCAGAGACACTGAGAAGAAGCCCCAATGTTCCCTCCAGGCACTTTCAGTGTGGGTGCCTTCTCCACGTGGTTCCTGGTTTCCCTGCAGCGCTGAAGAGAATGTTAGCAAAGAGGTAACCGGCACAGCGAAAACAGTACTCAAAGACAGGGAGAGCAAGCTCTCTCTTGGCACTTTGGATGTGGGACATACAGCGAGATGTTTGCTGCTTTTGCGTTTGGCTGTTGGGAGATTTACAGCACAAAGATATCTAGTTGATTTGAAGCAGTTCCGAGAAAGTCTAAACATAATCGCCACTTCTCCCTCCTGGCACTTTCCATGTGGGAGATATAGCAGGATGTATATTGGTTTTGAGGACAACTCAATGGACAGTGTAGGGAGAAAAGTTCCTGGCTCCTTGAATGCCGTTCCTGGAGACACTGCGATCAATGTGGGAGATATGTCAAGATGTGTGTTTGTTTTGAGGACGGCTCTCTGGAGAGTCTTAGCAAAGAGGTCACAGGGATAATCAGAGCAATTCTCAGAGACACTGAGAACAAGATGGACAGTTCCCTCCTGGCACTTTCCCTGTAGGAGATACCGCAAGACGTTTCTGTAGATTGGGCACAGCGCTCTGCAGGGTGTTAGCAGAGACTTTCCCGGGACAGTGAAACCCTATGTCAGAGACACTGAGAAGAAGCCCCAATGTTCCCTCCAGGCACTTTCAGTGTGGGTGCCTTCTCCACGTGGTTCCTGGTTTCCCTGCAGCGCTGAAGAGAATGTTAGCAAAGAGGTAACCGGGACAGCGAAAACAGTACTCAAAGACAGGGAGAGCAAGCTCTCTCTTGGCACTTTGGATGTGGGACATACAGCGAGATGTTTGCTGCTTTTGCGTTTGGCTGTTGGGAGATTTACAGCACAAAGATATCTAGTTGATTTGAAGCAGTTCCGAGAAAGTCTAAACATAATCGCCACTTCTCCCTCCTGGCACTTTCCATGTGGGAGATATAGCAGGATGTATATTGGTTTTGAGGACAACTCAATGGACAGTGTAGGGAGAAAAGTTCCTGGCTCCTTGAATGCCGTTCCTGGAGACACTGCGATCAATGAGGGAGATATGTCAAGATGTGTGTTGGTTTTGAGGACGGCTCTCTGGAGAGTCTTAGCAAAGAGGTCACAGGGATAATCAGAGCAATTCTCAGAGACACTGAGAACAAGATGGACAGTTCCCTCCTGGCACTTTCCCTGTAGGAGATACCGCAAGACGTTTCTGTAGATTGGGCACAGCGCTCTGCAGGGTGTTAGCAGAGACTTTCCCGGGACAGTGAAACCCTATGTCAGAGACACTGAGAAGAAGCCCCAATGTTCCCTCCAGGCACTTTCAGTGTGGGTGCCTTCTCCACGTGGTTCCTGGTTTCCCTGCAGCGCTGAAGAGAATGTTAGCAAAGAGGTAACCGGCACAGCGAAAACAGTACTCAAAGACAGGGAGAGCAAGCTCTCTCTTGGCACTTTGGATGTGGGACATACAGCGAGATGTTTGCTGCTTTTGCGTTTGGCTGTTGGGAGATTTACAGCACAAAGATATCTAGTTGATTTGAAGCAGTTCCGAGAAAGTCTAAACATAATCGCCACTTCTCCCTCCTGGCACTTTCCATGTGGGAGATATAGCAGGATGTATATTGGTTTTGAGGACAACTCAATGGACAGTGTAGGGAGAAAAGTTCCTGGCTCCTTGAATGCCGTTCCTGGAGACACTGCGATCAATGAGGGAGATATGTCAAGATGTGTGTTGGTTTTGAGGACGGCTCTCTGGAGAGTCTTAGCAAAGAGGTCACAGGGATAATCAGAGCAATTCTCAGAGACACTGAGAACAAGCTCGACAATTCCCTCCTGGCACTTTCCCTGTAGGAGATACCGCAAGACGTTTCTGTAGATTGGGCACAGCGCTCTGCAGGGTGTTAGCAGAGACTTTCCCGGGACAGTGAAACCCTATGTCAGAGACACTGAGAAGAAGCCCCAATGTTCCCTCCAGGCACTTTCAGTGTGGGTGCCTTCTCCACGTGGTTCCTGGTTTCCCTGCAGCGCTGAAGAGAATGTTAGCAAAGAGGTAACCGGCACAGCGAAAACAGTACTCAAAGACAGGGAGAGCAAGCTCTCTCTTGGCACTTTGGATGTGGGACATACAGCGAGATGTTTGCTGCTTTTGCGTTTGGCTGTTGGGAGATTTACAGCACAAAGATATCTAGTTGATTTGAAGCAGTTCCGAGAAAGTCTAAACATAATCGCCACTTCTCCCTCCTGGCACTTTCCATGTGGGAGATATAGCAGGATGTATATTGGTTTTGAGGACAACTCAATGGACAGTGTAGGGAGAAAAGTTCCTGGCTCCTTGAATGCCGTTCCTGGAGACACTGCGATCAATGAGGGAGATATGTCAAGATGTGTGTTGGTTTTGAGGACGGCTCTCTGGAGAGTCTTAGCAAAGAGGTCACAGGGATAATCAGAGCAATTCTCAGAGACACTGAGAACAAGCTCGACAATTCCCTCCTGGCACTTTCCCTGTAGGAGATACCGCAAGACGTTTCTGTAGATTGGGCACAGCGCTCTGCAGGGTGTTAGCAGAGACTTTCCCGGGACAGTGAAACCCTATGTCAGAGACACTGAGAAGAAGCCCCAATGTTCCCTCCAGGCACTTTCAGTGTGGGTGCCTTCTCCACGTGGTTCCTGGTTTCCCTGCAGCGCTGAAGAGAATGTTAGCAAAGAGGTAACCGGCACAGCGAAAACAGTACTCAAAGACAGGGAGAGCAAGCTCTCTCTTGGCACTTTGGATGTGGGACATACAGCGAGATGTTTGCTGCTTTTGCGTTTGGCTGTTGGGAGATTTACAGCACAAAGATATCTAGTTGATTTGAAGCAGTTCCGAGAAAGTCTAAACATAATCGCCACTTCTCCCTCCTGGCACTTTCCATGTGGGAGATATAGCAGGATGTATATTGGTTTTGAGGACAACTCAATGGACAGTGTAGGGAGAAAAGTTCCTGGCTCCTTGAATGCCGTTCCTGGAGACACTGCGATCAATGAGGGAGATATGTCAAGATGTGTGTTGGTTTTGAGGACGGCTCTCTGGAGAGTCTTAGCAAAGAGGTCACAGGGATAATCAGAGCAATTCTCAGAGACACTGAGAACAAGCTCGACAATTCCCTCCTGGCACTTTCCCTGTAGGAGATACCGCAAGACGTTTCTGTAGATTGGGCACAGCGCTCTGCAGGGTGTTAGCAGAGACTTTCCCGGGACAGTGAAACCCTATGTCAGAGACACTGAGAAGAAGCCCCAATGTTCCCTCCAGGCACTTTCAGTGTGGGTGCCTTCTCCACGTGGTTCCTGGTTTCCCTGCAGCGCTGAAGAGAATGTTAGCAAAGAGGTAACCGGCACAGCGAAAACAGTACTCAAAGACAGGGAGAGCAAGCTCTCTCTTGGCACTTTGGATGTGGGACATACAGCGAGATGTTTGCTGCTTTTGCGTTTGGCTGTTGGGAGATTTACAGCACAAAGATATCTAGTTGATTTGAAGCAGTTCCGAGAAAGTCTAAACATAATCGCCACTTCTCCCTCCTGGCACTTTCCATGTGGGAGATATAGCAGGATGTATATTGGTTTTGAGGACAACTCAATGGACAGTGTAGGGAGAAAAGTTCCTGGCTCCTTGAATGCCGTTCCTGGAGACACTGCGATCAATGAGGGAGATATGTCAAGATGTGTGTTGGTTTTGAGGACGGCTCTCTGGAGAGTCTTAGCAAAGAGGTCACAGGGATAATCAGAGCAATTCTCAGAGACACTGAGAACAAGCTCGACAATTCCCTCCTGGCACTTTCCCTGTAGGAGATACCGCAAGACGTTTCTGTAGATTGGGCACAGCGCTCTGCAGGGTGTTAGCAGAGACTTTCCCGGGACAGTGAAACCCTATGTCAGAGACACTGAGAAGAAGCCCCAATGTTCCCTCCAGGCACTTTCAGTGTGGGTGCCTTCTCCACGTGGTTCCTGGTTTCCCTGCAGCGCTGAAGAGAATGTTAGCAAAGAGGTAACCGGCACAGCGAAAACAGTACTCAAAGACAGGGAGAGCAAGCTCTCTCTTGGCACTTTGGATGTGGGACATACAGCGAGATGTTTGCTGCTTTTGCGTTTGGCTGTTGGGAGATTTACAGCACAAAGATATCTAGTTGATTTGAAGCAGTTCCGAGAAAGTCTAAACATAATCGCCACTTCTCCCTCCTGGCACTTTCCATGTGGGAGATATAGCAGGATGTATATTGGTTTTGAGGACAACTCAATGGACAGTGTAGGGAGAAAAGTTCCTGGCTCCTTGAATGCCGTTCCTGGAGACACTGCGATCAATGAGGGAGATATGTCAAGATGTGTGTTGGTTTTGAGGACGGCTCTCTGGAGAGTCTTAGCAAAGAGGTCACAGGGATAATCAGAGCAATTCTCAGAGACACTGAGAACAAGATGGACAATTCCCTCCTGGCACTTTCCCTGTAGGAGATACCGCAAGACGTTTCTGTAGATTGGGCACAGCGCTCTGCAGGGTGTTAGCAGAGACTTTCCCGGGACAGTGAAACCCTATGTCAGAGACACTGAGAAGAAGCCCCAATGTTCCCTCCAGGCACTTTCAGTGTGGGTGCCTTCTCCACGTGGTTCCTGGTTTCCCTGCAGCGCTGAAGAGAATGTTAGCAAAGAGGTAACCGGCACAGCGAAAACAGTACTCAAAGAGAGGGAGAGCAAGCTCTCTCTTGGCACTTTGGATGTGGGACATACAGCGAGATGTTTGCTGCTTTTGCGTTTGGCTGTTGGGAGATTTACAGCACAAAGATATCTAGTTGATTTGAAGCAGTTCCGAGAAAGTCTAAACATAATCGCCACTTCTCCCTCCTGGCACTTTCCATGTGGGAGATATAGCAGGATGTATATTGGTTTTGAGGACAACTCAATGGACAGTGTAGGGAGAAAAGTTCCTGGCTCCTTGAATGCCGTTCCTGGAGACACTGCGATCAATGTGGGAGATATGTCAAGATGTGTGTTTGTTTTGAGGACGGCTCTCTGGAGAGTCTTAGCAAAGAGGTCACAGGGATAATCAGAGCAATTCTCAGAGACACTGAGAACAAGATGGACAGTTCCCTCCTGGCACTTTCCCTGTAGGAGATACCGCAAGACGTTTCTGTAGATTGGGCACAGCGCTCTGCAGGGTGTTAGCAGAGACTTTCCCGGGACAGTGAAACCCTATGTCAGAGACACTGAGAAGAAGCCCCAATGTTCCCTCCAGGCACTTTCAGTGTGGGTGCCTTCTCCACGTGGTTCCTGGTTTCCCTGCAGCGCTGAAGAGAATGTTAGCAAAGAGGTAACCGGCACAGCGAAAACAGTACTCAAAGACAGGGAGAGCAAGCTCTCTCTTGGCACTTTGGATGTGGGACATACAGCGAGATGTTTGCTGCTTTTGCGTTTGGCTGTTGGGAGATTTACAGCACAAAGATATCTAGTTGATTTGAAGCAGTTCCGAGAAAGTCTAAACATAATCGCCACTTCTCCCTCCTGGCACTTTCCATGTGGGAGATATAGCAGGATGTATATTGGTTTTGAGGACAACTCAATGGACAGTGTAGGGAGAAAAGTTCCTGGCTCCTTGAATGCCGTTCCTGGAGACACTGCGATCAATGAGGGAGATATGTCAAGATGTGTGTTGGTTTTGAGGACGGCTCTCTGGAGAGTCTTAGCAAAGAGGTCACAGGGATAATCAGAGCAATTCTCAGAGACACTGAGAACAAGCTCGACAATTCCCTCCTGGCACTTTCCCTGTAGGAGATACCGCAAGACGTTTCTGTAGATTGGGCACAGCGCTCTGCAGGGTGTTAGCAGAGACTTTCCCGGGACAGTGAAACCCTATGTCAGAGACACTGAGAAGAAGCCCCAATGTTCCCTCCAGGCACTTTCAGTGTGGGTGCCTTCTCCACGTGGTTCCTGGTTTCCCTGCAGCGCTGAAGAGAATGTTAGCAAAGAGGTAACCGGCACAGCGAAAACAGTACTCAAAGAGAGGGAGAGCAAGCTCTCTCTTGGCACTTTGGATGTGGGACATACAGCGAGATGTTTGCTGCTTTTGCGTTTGGCTGTTGGGAGATTTACAGCACAAAGATATCTAGTTGATTTGAAGCAGTTCCGAGAAAGTCTAAACATAATCGCCACTTCTCCCTCCTGGCACTTTCCATGTGGGAGATATAGCAGGATGTATATTGGTTTTGAGGACAACTCAATGGACAGTGTAGGGAGAAAAGTTCCTGGCTCCTTGAATGCCGTTCCTGGAGACACTGCGATCAATGAGGGAGATATGTCAAGATGTGTGTTGGTTTTGAGGACGGCTCTCTGGAGAGTCTTAGCAAAGAGGTCACAGGGATAATCAGAGCAATTCTCAGAGACACTGAGAACAAGCTCGACAATTCCCTCCTGGCACTTTCCCTGTAGGAGATACCGCAAGACGTTTCTGTAGATTGGGCACAGCGCTCTGCAGGGTGTTAGCAGAGACTTTCCCGGGACAGTGAAACCCTATGTCAGAGACACTGAGAAGAAGCCCCAATGTTCCCTCCAGGCACTTTCAGTGTGGGTGCCTTCTCCACGTGGTTCCTGGTTTCCCTGCAGCGCTGAAGAGAATGTTAGCAAAGAGGTAACCGGCACAGCGAAAACAGTACTCAAAGACAGGGAGAGCAAGCTCTCTCTTGGCACTTTGGATGTGGGACATACAGCGAGATGTTTGCTGCTTTTGCGTTTGGCTGTTGGGAGATTTACAGCACAAAGATATCTAGTTGATTTGAAGCAGTTCCGAGAAAGTCTAAACATAATCGCCACTTCTCCCTCCTGGCACTTTCCATGTGGGAGATATAGCAGGATGTATATTGGTTTTGAGGACAACTCAATGGACAGTGTAGGGAGAAAAGTTCCTGGCTCCTTGAATGCCGTTCCTGGAGACACTGCGATCAATGAGGGAGATATGTCAAGATGTGTGTTGGTTTTGAGGACGGCTCTCTGGAGAGTCTTAGCAAAGAGGTCACAGGGATAATCAGAGCAATTCTCAGAGACACTGAGAACAAGCTCGACAATTCCCTCCTGGCACTTTCCCTGTAGGAGATACCGCAAGACGTTTCTGTAGATTGGGCACAGCGCTCTGCAGGGTGTTAGCAGAGACTTTCCCGGGACAGTGAAACCCTATGTCAGAGACACTGAGAAGAAGCCCCAATGTTCCCTCCAGGCACTTTCAGTGTGGGTGCCTTCTCCACGTGGTTCCTGGTTTCCCTGCAGCGCTGAAGAGAATGTTAGCAAAGAGGTAACCGGCACAGCGAAAACAGTACTCAAAGACAGGGAGAGCAAGCTCTCTCTTGGCACTTTGGATGTGGGACATACAGCGAGATGTTTGCTGCTTTTGCGTTTGGCTGTTGGGAGATTTACAGCACAAAGATATCTAGTTGATTTGAAGCAGTTCCGAGAAAGTCTAAACATAATCGCCACTTCTCCCTCCTGGCACTTTCCATGTGGGAGATATAGCAGGATGTATATTGGTTTTGAGGACAACTCAATGGACAGTGTAGGGAGAAAAGTTCCTGGCTCCTTGAATGCCGTTCCTGGAGACACTGCGATCAATGAGGGAGATATGTCAAGATGTGTGTTGGTTTTGAGGACGGCTCTCTGGAGAGTCTTAGCAAAGAGGTCACAGGGATAATCAGAGCAATTCTCAGAGACACTGAGAACAAGCTCGACAATTCCCTCCTGGCACTTTCCCTGTAGGAGATACCGCAAGACGTTTCTGTAGATTGGGCACAGCGCTCTGCAGGGTGTTAGCAGAGACTTTCCCGGGACAGTGAAACCCTATGTCAGAGACACTGAGAAGAAGCCCCAATGTTCCCTCCAGGCACTTTCAGTGTGGGTGCCTTCTCCACGTGGTTCCTGGTTTCCCTGCAGCGCTGAAGAGAATGTTAGCAAAGAGGTAACCGGCACAGCGAAAACAGTACTCAAAGACAGGGAGAGCAAGCTCTCTCTTGGCACTTTGGATGTGGGACATACAGCGAGATGTTTGCTGCTTTTGCGTTTGGCTGTTGGGAGATTTACAGCACAAAGATATCTAGTTGATTTGAAGCAGTTCCGAGAAAGTCTAAACATAATCGCCACTTCTCCCTCCTGGCACTTTCCATGTGGGAGATATAGCAGGATGTATATTGGTTTTGAGGACAACTCAATGGACAGTGTAGGGAGAAAAGTTCCTGGCTCCTTGAATGCCGTTCCTGGAGACACTGCGATCAATGTGGGAGATATGTCAAGATGTGTGTTTGTTTTGAGGACGGCTCTCTGGAGAGTCTTAGCAAAGAGGTCACAGGGATAATCAGAGCAATTCTCAGAGACACTGAGAACAAGATGGACAGTTCCCTCCTGGCACTTTCCCTGTAGGAGATACCGCAAGACGTTTCTGTAGATTGGGCACAGCGCTCTGCAGGGTGTTAGCAGAGACTTTCCCGGGACAGTGAAACCCTATGTCAGAGACACTGAGAAGAAGCCCCAATGTTCCCTCCAGGCACTTTCAGTGTGGGTGCCTTCTCCACGTGGTTCCTGGTTTCCCTGCAGCGCTGAAGAGAATGTTAGCAAAGAGGTAACCGGCACAGCGAAAACAGTACTCAAAGACAGGGAGAGCAAGCTCTCTCTTGGCACTTTGGATGTGGGACATACAGCGAGATGTTTGCTGCTTTTGCGTTTGGCTGTTGGGAGATTTACAGCACAAAGATATCTAGTTGATTTGAAGCAGTTCCGAGAAAGTCTAAACATAATCGCCACTTCTCCCTCCTGGCACTTTCCATGTGGGAGATATAGCAGGATGTATATTGGTTTTGAGGACAACTCAATGGACAGTGTAGGGAGAAAAGTTCCTGGCTCCTTGAATGCCGTTCCTGGAGACACTGCGATCAATGAGGGAGATATGTCAAGATGTGTGTTGGTTTTGAGGACGGCTCTCTGGAGAGTCTTAGCAAAGAGGTCACAGGGATAATCAGAGCAATTCTCAGAGACACTGAGAACAAGCTCGACAATTCCCTCCTGGCACTTTCCCTGTAGGAGATACCGCAAGACGTTTCTGTAGATTGGGCACAGCGCTCTGCAGGGTGTTAGCAGAGACTTTCCCGGGACAGTGAAACCCTATGTCAGAGACACTGAGAAGAAGCCCCAATGTTCCCTCCAGGCACTTTCAGTGTGGGTGCCTTCTCCACGTGGTTCCTGGTTTCCCTGCAGCGCTGAAGAGAATGTTAGCAAAGAGGTAACCGGCACAGCGAAAACAGTACTCAAAGACAGGGAGAGCAAGCTCTCTCTTGGCACTTTGGATGTGGGACATACAGCGAGATGTTTGCTGCTTTTGCGTTTGGCTGTTGGGAGATTTACAGCACAAAGATATCTAGTTGATTTGAAGCAGTTCCGAGAAAGTCTAAACATAATCGCCACTTCTCCCTCCTGGCACTTTCCATGTGGGAGATATAGCAGGATGTATATTGGTTTTGAGGACAACTCAATGGACAGTGTAGGGAGAAAAGTTCCTGGCTCCTTGAATGCCGTTCCTGGAGACACTGCGATCAATGAGGGAGATATGTCAAGATGTGTGTTGGTTTTGAGGACGGCTCTCTGGAGAGTCTTAGCAAAGAGGTCACAGGGATAATCAGAGCAATTCTCAGAGACACTGAGAACAAGATGGACAGTTCCCTCCTGGCACTTTCCCTGTAGGAGATACCGCAAGACGTTTCTGTAGATTGGGCACAGCGCTCTGCAGGGTGTTAGCAGAGACTTTCCCGGGACAGTGAAACCCTATGTCAGAGACACTGAGAAGAAGCCCCAATGTTCCCTCCAGGCACTTTCAGTGTGGGTGCCTTCTCCACGTGGTTCCTGGTTTCCCTGCAGCGCTGAAGAGAATGTTAGCAAAGAGGTAACCGGCACAGCGAAAACAGTACTCAAAGACAGGGAGAGCAAGCTCTCTCTTGGCACTTTGGATGTGGGACATACAGCGAGATGTTTGCTGCTTTTGCGTTTGGCTGTTGGGAGATTTACAGCACAAAGATATCTAGTTGATTTGAAGCAGTTCCGAGAAAGTCTAAACATAATCGCCACTTCTCCCTCCTGGCACTTTCCATGTGGGAGATATAGCAGGATGTATATTGGTTTTGAGGACAACTCAATGGACAGTGTAGGGAGAAAAGTTCCTGGCTCCTTGAATGCCGTTCCTGGAGACACTGCGATCAATGAGGGAGATATGTCAAGATGAGTGTTGGTTTTGAGGACGGCTCTCTGGAGAGTCTTAGCAAAGAGGTCACAGGGATAATCAGAGCAATTCTCAGAGACACTGAGAACAAGCTCGACAATTCCCTCCTGGCACTTTCCCTGTAGGAGATACCGCAAGACGTTTCTGTAGATTGGGCACAGCGCTCTGCAGGGTGTTAGCAGAGACTTTCCCGGGACAGTGAAACCCTATGTCAGAGACACTGAGAAGAAGCCCCAATGTTCCCTCCAGGCACTTTCAGTGTGGGTGCCTTCTCCACGTGGTTCCTGGTTTCCCTGCAGCGCTGAAGAGAATGTTAGCAAAGAGGTAACCGGGACAGTGAAAACAGTACTCAAAGACAGGGAGAGCAAGCTCTCTCTTGGCACTTTGGATGTGGGACATACAGCGAGATGTTTGCTGCTTTTGCGTTTGGCTGTTGGGAGATTTACAGCACAAAGATATCTAGTTGATTTGAAGCAGTTCCGAGAAAGTCTAAACATAATCGCCACTTCTCCCTCCTGGCACTTTCCATGTGGGAGATATAGCAGGATGTATATTGGTTTTGAGGACAACTCAATGGACAGTGTAGGGAGAAAAGTTCCTGGCTCCTTGAATGCCGTTCCTGGAGACACTGCGATCAATGAGGGAGATATGTCAAGATGTGTGTTTGTTTTGAGGACGGCTCTCTGGAGAGTCTTAGCAAAGAGGTCACAGGGATAATCAGAGCAATTCTCAGAGACACTGAGAACAAGATGGACAGTTCCCTCCTGGCACTTTCCCTGTAGGAGATACCGCAAGACGTTTCTGTAGATTGGGCACAGCGCTCTGCAGGGTGTTAGCAGAGACTTTCCCGGGACAGTGAAACCCTATGTCAGAGACACTGAGAAGAAGCCCCAATGTTCCCTCCAGGCACTTTCAGTGTGGGTGCCTTCTCCACGTGGTTCCTGGTTTCCCTGCAGCGCTGAAGAGAATGTTAGCAAAGAGGTAACCGGCACAGCGAAAACAGTACTCAAAGACAGGGAGAGCAAGCTCTCTCTTGGCACTTTGGATGTGGGACATACAGCGAGATGTTTGCTGCTTTTGCGTTTGGCTGTTGGGAGATTTACAGCACAAAGATATCTAGTTGATTTGAAGCAGTTCCGAGAAAGTCTAAACATAATCGCCACTTCTCCCTGCTGGCACTTTCCATGTGGGAGATATAGCAGGATGTATATTGGTTTTGAGGACAACTCAATGGACAGTGTAGGGAGAAAAGTTCCTGGCTCCTTGAATGCCGTTCCTGGAGACACTGCGATCAATGAGGGAGATATGTCAAGATGTGTGTTTGTTTTGAGGACGGCTCTCTGGAGAGTCTTAGCAAAGAGGTCACAGGGATAATCAGAGCAATTCTCAGAGACACTGAGAACAAGCTCGACAATTCCCTCCTGGCACTTTCCCTGTAGGAGATACCGCAAGACGTTTCTGTAGATTGGGCACAGCGCTCTGCAGGGTGTTAGCAGAGACTTTCCCGGGACAGTGAAACCCTATGTCAGAGACACTGAGAAGAAGCCCCAATGTTCCCTCCAGGCACTTTCAGTGTGGGTGCCTTCTCCACGTGGTTCCTGGTTTCCCTGCAGCGCTGAAGAGAATGTTAGCAAAGAGGTAACCGGCACAGCGAAAACAGTACTCAAAGACAGGGAGAGCAAGCTCTCTCTTGGCACTTTGGATGTGGGACATACAGCGAGATGTTTGCTGCTTTTGCGTTTGGCTGTTGGGAGATTTACAGCACAAAGATATCTAGTTGATTTGAAGCAGTTCCGAGAAAGTCTAAACATAATCGCCACTTCTCCCTCCTGGCACTTTCCATGTGGGAGATATAGCAGGATGTATATTGGTTTTGAGGACAACTCAATGGACAGTGTAGGGAGAAAAGTTCCTGGCTCCTTGAATGCCGTTCCTGGAGACACTGCGATCAATGAGGGAGATATGTCAAGATGTGTGTTGGTTTTGAGGACGGCTCTCTGGAGAGTCTTAGCAAAGAGGTCACAGGGATAATCAGAGCAATTCTCAGAGACACTGAGAACAAGCTCGACAATTCCCTCCTGGCACTTTCCCTGTAGGAGATACCGCAAGACGTTTCTGTAGATTGGGCACAGCGCTCTGCAGGGTGTTAGCAGAGACTTTCCCGGGACAGTGAAACCCTATGTCAGAGACACTGAGAAGAAGCCCCAATGTTCCCTCCAGGCACTTTCAGTGTGGGTGCCTTCTCCACGTGGTTCCTGGTTTCCCTGCAGCGCTGAAGAGAATGTTAGCAAAGAGGTAACCGGCACAGCGAAAACAGTACTCAAAGACAGGGAGAGCAAGCTCTCTCTTGGCACTTTGGATGTGGGACATACAGCGAGATGTTTGCTGCTTTTGCGTTTGGCTGTTGGGAGATTTACAGCACAAAGATATCTAGTTGATTTGAAGCAGTTCCGAGAAAGTCTAAACATAATCGCCACTTCTCCCTCCTGGCACTTTCCATGTGGGAGATATAGCAGGATGTATATTGGTTTTGAGGACAACTCAATGGACAGTGTAGGGAGAAAAGTTCCTGGCTCCTTGAATGCCGTTCCTGGAGACACTGCGATCAATGTGGGAGATATGTCAAGATGTGTGTTTGTTTTGAGGACGGCTCTCTGGAGAGTCTTAGCAAAGAGGTCACAGGGATAATCAGAGCAATTCTCAGAGACACTGAGAACAAGATGGACAGTTCCCTCCTGGCACTTTCCCTGTAGGAGATACCGCAAGACGTTTCTGTAGATTGGGCACAGCGCTCTGCAGGGTGTTAGCAGAGACTTTCCCGGGACAGTGAAACCCTATGTCAGAGACACTGAGAAGAAGCCCCAATGTTCCCTCCAGGCACTTTCAGTGTGGGTGCCTTCTCCACGTGGTTCCTGGTTTCCCTGCAGCGCTGAAGAGAATGTTAGCAAAGAGGTAACCGGGACAGTGAAAACAGTACTCAAAGAGAGGGAGAGCAAGCTCTCTCTTGGCACTTTGGATGTGGGACATACAGCGAGATGTTTGCTGCTTTTGCGTTTGGCTGTTGGGAGATTTACAGCACAAAGATATCTAGTTGATTTGAAGCAGTTCCGAGAAAGTCTAAACATAATCGCCACTTCTCCCTCCTGGCACTTTCCATGTGGGAGATATAGCAGGATGTATATTGGTTTTGAGGACAACTCAATGGACAGTGTAGGGAGAAAAGTTCCTGGCTCCTTGAATGCCGTTCCTGGAGACACTGCGATCAATGAGGGAGATATGTCAAGATGTGTGTTGGTTTTGAGGACGGCTCTCTGGAGAGTCTTAGCAAAGAGGTCACAGGGATAATCAGAGCAATTCTCAGAGACACTGAGAACAAGCTCGACAATTCCCTCCTGGCACTTTCCCTGTAGGAGATACCGCAAGACGTTTCTGTAGATTGGGCACAGCGCTCTGCAGGGTGTTAGCAGAGACTTTCCCGGGACAGTGAAACCCTATGTCAGAGACACTGAGAAGAAGCCCCAATGTTCCCTCCAGGCACTTTCAGTGTGGGTGCCTTCTCCACGTGGTTCCTGGTTTCCCTGCAGCGCTGAAGAGAATGTTAGCAAAGAGGTAACCGGGACAGCGAAAACAGTACTCAAAGACAGGGAGAGCAAGCTCTCTCTTGGCACTTTGGATGTGGGACATACAGCGAGATGTTTGCTGCTTTTGCGTTTGGCTGTTGGGAGATTTACAGCACAAAGATATCTAGTTGATTTGAAGCAGTTCCGAGAAAGTCTAAACATAATCGCCACTTCTCCCTCCTGGCACTTTCCATGTGGGAGATATAGCAGGATGTATATTGGTTTTGAGGACAACTCAATGGACAGTGTAGGGAGAAAAGTTCCTGGCTCCTTGAATGCCGTTCCTGGAGACACTGCGATCAATGAGGGAGATATGTCAAGATGTGTGTTGGTTTTGAGGACGGCTCTCTGGAGAGTCTTAGCAAAGAGGTCACAGGGATAATCAGAGCAATTCTCAGAGACACTGAGAACAAGCTCGACAATTCCCTCCTGGCACTTTCCCTGTAGGAGATACCGCAAGACGTTTCTGTAGATTGGGCACAGCGCTCTGCAGGGTGTTAGCAGAGACTTTCCCGGGACAGTGAAACCCTATGTCAGAGACACTGAGAAGAAGCCCCAATGTTCCCTCCAGGCACTTTCAGTGTGGGTGCCTTCTCCACGTGGTTCCTGGTTTCCCTGCAGCGCTGAAGAGAATGTTAGCAAAGAGGTAACCGGCACAGCGAAAACAGTACTCAAAGACAGGGAGAGCAAGCTCTCTCTTGGCACTTTGGATGTGGGACATACAGCGAGATGTTTGCTGCTTTTGCGTTTGGCTGTTGGGAGATTTACAGCACAAAGATATCTAGTTGATTTGAAGCAGTTCCGAGAAAGTCTAAACATAATCGCCACTTCTCCCTCCTGGCACTTTCCATGTGGGAGATATAGCAGGATGTATATTGGTTTTGAGGACAACTCAATGGACAGTGTAGGGAGAAAAGTTCCTGGCTCCTTGAATGCCGTTCCTGGAGACACTGCGATCAATGAGGGAGATATGTCAAGATGTGTGTTGGTTTTGAGGACGGCTCTCTGGAGAGTCTTAGCAAAGAGGTCACAGGGATAATCAGAGCAATTCTCAGAGACACTGAGAACAAGCTCGACAATTCCCTCCTGGCACTTTCCCTGTAGGAGATACCGCAAGACGTTTCTGTAGATTGGGCACAGCGCTCTGCAGGGTGTTAGCAGAGACTTTCCCGGGACAGTGAAACCCTATGTCAGAGACACTGAGAAGAAGCCCCAATGTTCCCTCCAGGCACTTTCAGTGTGGGTGCCTTCTCCACGTGGTTCCTGGTTTCCCTGCAGCGCTGAAGAGAATGTTAGCAAAGAGGTAACCGGCACAGCGAAAACAGTACTCAAAGAGAGGGAGAGCAAGCTCTCTCTTGGCACTTTGGATGTGGGACATACAGCGAGATGTTTGCTGCTTTTGCGTTTGGCTGTTGGGAGATTTACAGCACAAAGATATCTAGTTGATTTGAAGCAGTTCCGAGAAAGTCTAAACATAATCGCCACTTCTCCCTCCTGGCACTTTCCATGTGGGAGATATAGCAGGATGTATATTGGTTTTGAGGACAACTCAATGGACAGTGTAGGGAGAAAAGTTCCTGGCTCCTTGAATGCCGTTCCTGGAGACACTGCGATCAATGTGGGAGATATGTCAAGATGTGTGTTTGTTTTGAGGACGGCTCTCTGGAGAGTCTTAGCAAAGAGGTCACAGGGATAATCAGAGCAATTCTCAGAGACACTGAGAACAAGCTCGACAATTCCCTCCTGGCACTTTCCCTGTAGGAGATACCGCAAGACGTTTCTGTAGATTGGGCACAGCGCTCTGCAGGGTGTTAGCAGAGACTTTCCCGGGACAGTGAAACCCTATGTCAGAGACACTGAGAAGAAGCCCCAATGTTCCCTCCAGGCACTTTCAGTGTGGGTGCCTTCTCCACGTGGTTCCTGGTTTCCCTGCAGTGCTGAAGAGAATGTTAGCAAAGAGGTAACCGGGACAGCGAAAACAGTACTCAAAGAGAGGGAGAGCAAGCTCTCTCTTGGCACTTTGGATGTGGGACATACAGCGAGATGTTTGCTGCTTTTGCGTTTGGCTGTTGGGAGATTTACAGCACAAACATATCTAGTTGCTTTGAAGCAGTTCCGAGAAAGTCTAAACATAATCGCCACTTCTCCCTCCTGGCACTTTCCATGTGGGAGATATAGCAGGATGTATATTGGTTTTGAGGACAACTCAATGGACAGTGTAGGGAGAAAAGTTCCTGGCTCCTTGAATGCCGTTCCTGGAGACACTGCGATCAATGAGGGAGATATGTCAAGATGTGTGTTGGTTTTGAGGACGGCTCTCTGGAGAGTCTTAGCAAAGAGGTCACAGGGATAATCAGAGCAATTCTCAGAGACACTGAGAACAAGCTCGACAATTCCCTCCTGGCACTTTCCCTGTAGGAGATACCGCAAGACGTTTCTGTAGATTGGGCACAGCGCTCTGCAGGGTGTTAGCAGAGACTTTCCCGGGACAGTGAAACCCTATGTCAGAGACACTGAGAAGAAGCCCCAATGTTCCCTCCAGGCACTTTCAGTGTGGGTGCCTTCTCCACGTGGTTCCTGGTTTCCCTGCAGCGCTGAAGAGAATGTTAGCAAAGAGGTAACCGGCACAGCGAAAACAGTACTCAAAGACAGGGAGAGCAAGCTCTCTCTTGGCACTTTGGATGTGGGACATACAGCGAGATGTTTGCTGCTTTTGCGTTTGGCTGTTGGGAGATTTACAGCACAAAGATATCTAGTTGATTTGAAGCAGTTCCGAGAAAGTCTAAACATAATCGCCACTTCTCCCTCCTGGCACTTTCCATGTGGGAGATATAGCAGGATGTATATTGGTTTTGAGGACAACTCAATGGACAGTGTAGGGAGAAAAGTTCCTGGCTCCTTGAATGCCGTTCCTGGAGACACTGCGATCAATGAGGGAGATATGTCAAGATGTGTGTTGGTTTTGAGGACGGCTCTCTGGAGAGTCTTAGCAAAGAGGTCACAGGGATAATCAGAGCAATTCTCAGAGACACTGAGAACAAGATGGACAGTTCCCTCCTGGCACTTTCCCTGTAGGAGATACCGCAAGACGTTTCTGTAGATTGGGCACAGCGCTCTGCAGGGTGTTAGCAGAGACTTTCCCGGGACAGTGAAACCCTATGTCAGAGACACTGAGAAGAAGCCCCAATGTTCCCTCCAGGCACTTTCAGTGTGGGTGCCTTCTCCACGTGGTTCCTGGTTTCCCTGCAGCGCTGAAGAGAATGTTAGCAAAGAGGTAACCGGCACAGCGAAAACAGTACTCAAAGACAGGGAGAGCAAGCTCTCTCTTGGCACTTTGGATGTGGGACATACAGCGAGATGTTTGCTGCTTTTGCGTTTGGCTGTTGGGAGATTTACAGCACAAAGATATCTAGTTGATTTGAAGCAGTTCCGAGAAAGTCTAAACATAATCGCCACTTCTCCCTCCTGGCACTTTCCATGTGGGAGATATAGCAGGATGTATATTGGTTTTGAGGACAACTCAATGGACAGTGTAGGGAGAAAAGTTCCTGGCTCCTTGAATGCCGTTCCTGGAGACACTGCGATCAATGTGGGAGATATGTCAAGATGTGTGTTTGTTTTGAGGACGGCTCTCTGGAGAGTCTTAGCAAAGAGGTCACAGGGATAATCAGAGCAATTCTCAGAGACACTGAGAACAAGATGGACAGTTCCCTCCTGGCACTTTCCCTGTAGGAGATACCGCAAGACGTTTCTGTAGATTGGGCACAGCGCTCTGCAGGGTGTTAGCAGAGACTTTCCCGGGACAGTGAAACCCTATGTCAGAGACACTGAGAAGAAGCCCCAATGTTCCCTCCAGGCACTTTCAGTGTGGGTGCCTTCTCCACGTGGTTCCTGGTTTCCCTGCAGCGCTGAAGAGAATGTTAGCAAAGAGGTAACCGGCACAGCGAAAACAGTACTCAAAGACAGGGAGAGCAAGCTCTCTCTTGGCACTTTGGATGTGGGACATACAGCGAGATGTTTGCTGCTTTTGCGTTTGGCTGTTGGGAGATTTACAGCACAAAGATATCTAGTTGATTTGAAGCAGTTCCGAGAAAGTCTAAACATAATCGCCACTTCTCCCTCCTGGCACTTTCCATGTGGGAGATATAGCAGGATGTATATTGGTTTTGAGGACAACTCAATGGACAGTGTAGGGAGAAAAGTTCCTGGCTCCTTGAATGCCGTTCCTGGAGACACTGCGATCAATGTGGGAGATATGTCAAGATGTGTGTTTGTTTTGAGGACGGCTCTCTGGAGAGTCTTAGCAAAGAGGTCACAGGGATAATCAGAGCAATTCTCAGAGACACTGAGAACAAGATGGACAGTTCCCTCCTGGCACTTTCCCTGTAGGAGATACCGCAAGACGTTTCTGTAGATTGGGCACAGCGCTCTGCAGGGTGTTAGCAGAGACTTTCCCGGGACAGTGAAACCCTATGTCAGAGACACTGAGAAGAAGCCCCAATGTTCCCTCCAGGCACTTTCAGTGTGGGTGCCTTCTCCACGTGGTTCCTGGTTTCCCTGCAGCGCTGAAGAGAATGTTAGCAAAGAGGTAACCGGGACAGCGAAAACAGTACTCAAAGAGAGGGAGAGCAAGCTCTCTCTTGGCACTTTGGATGTGGGACATACAGCGAGATGTTTGCTGCTTTTGCGTTTGGCTGTTGGGAGATTTACAGCACAAAGATATCTAGTTGATTTGAAGCAGTTCCGAGAAAGTCTAAACATAATCGCCACTTCTCCCTCCTGGCACTTTCCATGTGGGAGATATAGCAGGATGTATATTGGTTTTGAGGACAACTCAATGGACAGTGTAGGGAGAAAAGTTCCTGGCTCCTTGAATGCCGTTCCTGGAGACACTGCGATCAATGAGGGAGATATGTCAAGATGTGTGTTGGTTTTGAGGACGGCTCTCTGGAGAGTCTTAGCAAAGAGGTCACAGGGATAATCAGAGCAATTCTCAGAGACACTGAGAACAAGCTCGACAATTCCCTCCTGGCACTTTCCCTGTAGGAGATACCGCAAGACGTTTCTGTAGATTGGGCACAGCGCTCTGCAGGGTGTTAGCAGAGACTTTCCCGGGACAGTGAAACCCTATGTCAGAGACACTGAGAAGAAGCCCCAATGTTCCCTCCAGGCACTTTCAGTGTGGGTGCCTTCTCCACGTGGTTCCTGGTTTCCCTGCAGCGCTGAAGAGAATGTTAGCAAAGAGGTAACCGGCACAGCGAAAACAGTACTCAAAGACAGGGAGAGCAAGCTCTCTCTTGGCACTTTGGATGTGGGACATACAGCGAGATGTTTGCTGCTTTTGCGTTTGGCTGTTGGGAGATTTACAGCACAAAGATATCTAGTTGATTTGAAGCAGTTCCGAGAAAGTCTAAACATAATCGCCACTTCTCCCTCCTGGCACTTTCCATGTGGGAGATATAGCAGGATGTATATTGGTTTTGAGGACAACTCAATGGACAGTGTAGGGAGAAAAGTTCCTGGCTCCTTGAATGCCGTTCCTGGAGACACTGCGATCAATGTGGGAGATATGTCAAGATGTGTGTTTGTTTTGAGGACGGCTCTCTGGAGAGTCTTAGCAAAGAGGTCACAGGGATAATCAGAGCAATTCTCAGAGACACTGAGAACAAGATGGACAGTTCCCTCCTGGCACTTTCCCTGTAGGAGATACCGCAAGACGTTTCTGTAGATTGGGCACAGCGCTCTGCAGGGTGTTAGCAGAGACTTTCCCGGGACAGTGAAACCCTATGTCAGAGACACTGAGAAGAAGCCCCAATGTTCCCTCCAGGCACTTTCAGTGTGGGTGCCTTCTCCACGTGGTTCCTGGTTTCCCTGCAGCGCTGAAGAGAATGTTAGCAAAGAGGTAACCGGGACAGCGAAAACAGTACTCAAAGAGAGGGAGAGCAAGCTCTCTCTTGGCACTTTGGATGTGGGACATACAGCGAGATGTTTGCTGCTTTTGCGTTTGGCTGTTGGGAGATTTACAGCACAAAGATATCTAGTTGATTTGAAGCAGTTCCGAGAAAGTCTAAACATAATCGCCACTTCTCCCTCCTGGCACTTTCCATGTGGGAGATATAGCAGGATGTATATTGGTTTTGAGGACAACTCAATGGACAGTGTAGGGAGAAAAGTTCCTGGCTCCTTGAATGCCGTTCCTGGAGACACTGCGATCAATGAGGGAGATATGTCAAGATGTGTGTTGGTTTTGAGGACGGCTCTCTGGAGAGTCTTAGCAAAGAGGTCACAGGGATAATCAGAGCAATTCTCAGAGACACTGAGAACAAGATGGACAGTTCCCTCCTGGCACTTTCCCTGTAGGAGATACCGCAAGACGTTTCTGTAGATTGGGCACAGCGCTCTGCAGGGTGTTAGCAGAGACTTTCCCGGGACAGTGAAACCCTATGTCAGAGACACTGAGAAGAAGCCCCAATGTTCCCTCCAGGCACTTTCAGTGTGGGTGCCTTCTCCACGTGGTTCCTGGTTTCCCTGCAGCGCTGAAGAGAATGTTAGCAAAGAGGTAACCGGCACAGCGAAAACAGTACTCAAAGACAGGGAGAGCAAGCTCTCTCTTGGCACTTTGGATGTGGGACATACAGCGAGATGTTTGCTGCTTTTGCGTTTGGCTGTTGGGAGATTTACAGCACAAAGATATCTAGTTGATTTGAAGCAGTTCCGAGAAAGTCTAAACATAATCGCCACTTCTCCCTCCTGGCACTTTCCATGTGGGAGATATAGCAGGATGTATATTGGTTTTGAGGACAACTCAATGGACAGTGTAGGGAGAAAAGTTCCTGGCTCCTTGAATGCCGTTCCTGGAGACACTGCGATCAATGTGGGAGATATGTCAAGATGTGTGTTTGTTTTGAGGACGGCTCTCTGGAGAGTCTTAGCAAAGAGGTCACAGGGATAATCAGAGCAATTCTCAGAGACACTGAGAACAAGATGGACAGTTCCCTCCTGGCACTTTCCCTGTAGGAGATACCGCAAGACGTTTCTGTAGATTGGGCACAGCGCTCTGCAGGGTGTTAGCAGAGACTTTCCCGGGACAGTGAAACCCTATGTCAGAGACACTGAGAAGAAGCCCCAATGTTCCCTCCAGGCACTTTCAGTGTGGGTGCCTTCTCCACGTGGTTCCTGGTTTCCCTGCAGCGCTGAAGAGAATGTTAGCAAAGAGGTAACCGGGACAGCGAAAACAGTACTCAAAGAGAGGGAGAGCAAGCTCTCTCTTGGCACTTTGGATGTGGGACATACAGCGAGATGTTTGCTGCTTTTGCGTTTGGCTGTTGGGAGATTTACAGCACAAAGATATCTAGTTGATTTGAAGCAGTTCCGAGAAAGTCTAAACATAATCGCCACTTCTCCCTCCTGGCACTTTCCATGTGGGAGATATAGCAGGATGTATATTGGTTTTGAGGACAACTCAATGGACAGTGTAGGGAGAAAAGTTCCTGGCTCCTTGAATGCCGTTCCTGGAGACACTGCGATCAATGTGGGAGATATGTCAAGATGTGTGTTGGTTTTGAGGACGGCTCTCTGGAGAGTCTTAGCAAAGAGGTCACAGGGATAATCAGAGCAATTCTCAGAGACACTGAGAACAAGCTCGACAATTCCCTCCTGGCACTTTCCCTGTAGGAGATACCGCAAGACGTTTCTGTAGATTGGGCACAGCGCTCTGCAGGGTGTTAGCAGAGACTTTCCCGGGACAGTGAAACCCTATGTCAGAGACACTGAGAAGAAGCCCCAATGTTCCCTCCAGGCACTTTCAGTGTGGGTGCCTTCTCCACGTGGTTCCTGGTTTCCCTGCAGCGCTGAAGAGAATGTTAGCAAAGAGGTAACCGGCACAGCGAAAACAGTACTCAAAGACAGGGAGAGCAAGCTCTCTCTTGGCACTTTGGATGTGGGACATACAGCGAGATGTTTGCTGCTTTTGCGTTTGGCTGTTGGGAGATTTACAGCACAAAGATATCTAGTTGATTTGAAGCAGTTCCGAGAAAGTCTAAACATAATCGCCACTTCTCCCTCCTGGCACTTTCCATGTGGGAGATATAGCAGGATGTATATTGGTTTTGAGGACAACTCAATGGACAGTGTAGGGAGAAAAGTTCCTGGCTCCTTGAATGCCGTTCCTGGAGACACTGCGATCAATGTGGGAGATATGTCAAGATGTGTGTTTGTTTTGAGGACGGCTCTCTGGAGAGTCTTAGCAAAGAGGTCACAGGGATAATCAGAGCAATTCTCAGAGACACTGAGAACAAGATGGACAGTTCCCTCCTGGCACTTTCCCTGTAGGAGATACCGCAAGACGTTTCTGTAGATTGGGCACAGCGCTCTGCAGGGTGTTAGCAGAGACTTTCCCGGGACAGTGAAACCCTATGTCAGAGACACTGAGAAGAAGCCCCAATGTTCCCTCCAGGCACTTTCAGTGTGGGTGCCTTCTCCACGTGGTTCCTGGTTTCCCTGCAGCGCTGAAGAGAATGTTAGCAAAGAGGTAACCGGCACAGCGAAAACAGTACTCAAAGACAGGGAGAGCAAGCTCTCTCTTGGCACTTTGGATGTGGGACATACAGCGAGATGTTTGCTGCTTTTGCGTTTGGCTGTTGGGAGATTTACAGCACAAAGATATCTAGTTGATTTGAAGCAGTTCCGAGAAAGTCTAAACATAATCGCCACTTCTCCCTCCTGGCACTTTCCATGTGGGAGATATAGCAGGATGTATATTGGTTTTGAGGACAACTCAATGGACAGTGTAGGGAGAAAAGTTCCTGGCTCCTTGAATGCCGTTCCTGGAGACACTGCGATCAATGAGGGAGATATGTCAAGATGTGTGTTGGTTTTGAGGACGGCTCTCTGGAGAGTCTTAGCAAAGAGGTCACAGGGATAATCAGAGCAATTCTCAGAGACACTGAGAACAAGATGGACAGTTCCCTCCTGGCACTTTCCCTGTAGGAGGTACCGCAAGACGTTTCTGTAGATTGGGCACAGCGCTCTGCAGGGTGTTAGCAGAGACTTTCCCGGGACAGTGAAACCCTATGTCAGAGACACTGAGAAGAAGCCCCAATGTTCCCTCCAGGCACTTTCAGTGTGGGTGCCTTCTCCACGTGGTTCCTGGTTTCCCTGCAGCGCTGAAGAGAATGTTAGCAAAGAGGTAACCGGGACAGCGAAAACAGTACTCAAAGAGAGGGAGAGCAAGCTCTCTCTTGGCACTTTGGATGTGGGACATACAGCGAGATGTTTGCTGCTTTTGCGTTTGGCTGTTGGGAGATTTACAGCACAAAGATATCTAGTTGATTTGAAGCAGTTCCGAGAAAGTCTAAACATAATCGCCACTTCTCCCTCCTGGCACTTTCCATGTGGGAGATATAGCAGGATGTATATTGGTTTTGAGGACAACTCAATGGACAGTGTAGGGAGAAAAGTTCCTGGCTCCTTGAATGCCGTTCCTGGAGACACTGCGATCAATGAGGGAGATATGTCAAGATGTGTGTTGGTTTTGAGGACGGCTCTCTGGAGAGTCTTAGCAAAGAGGTCACAGGGATAATCAGAGCAATTCTCAGAGACACTGAGAACAAGCTCGACAATTCCCTCCTGGCACTTTCCCTGTAGGAGATACCGCAAGACGTTTCTGTAGATTGGGCACAGCGCTCTGCAGGGTGTTAGCAGAGACTTTCCCGGGACAGTGAAACCCTATGTCAGAGACACTGAGAAGAAGCCCCAATGTTCCCTCCAGGCACTTTCAGTGTGGGTGCCTTCTCCACGTGGTTCCTGGTTTCCCTGCAGCGCTGAAGAGAATGTTAGCAAAGAGGTAACCGGCACAGCGAAAACAGTACTCAAAGAGAGGGAGAGCAAGCTCTCTCTTGGCACTTTGGATGTGGGACATACAGCGAGATGTTTGCTGCTTTTGCGTTTGGCTGTTGGGAGATTTACAGCACAAAGATATCTAGTTGATTTGAAGCAGTTCCGAGAAAGTCTAAACATAATCGCCACTTCTCCCTCCTGGCACTTTCCATGTGGGAGATATAGCAGGATGTATATTGGTTTTGAGGACAACTCAATGGACAGTGTAGGGAGAAAAGTTCCTGGCTCCTTGAATGCCGTTCCTGGAGACACTGCGATCAATGAGGGAGATATGTCAAGATGTGTGTTGGTTTTGAGGACGGCTCTCTGGAGAGTCTTAGCAAAGAGGTCACAGGGATAATCAGAGCAATTCTCAGAGACACTGAGAACAAGATGGACAGTTCCCTCCTGGCACTTTCCCTGTAGGAGATACCGCAAGACGTTTCTGTAGATTGGGCACAGCGCTCTGCAGGGTGTTAGCAGAGACTTTCCCGGGACAGTGAAACCCTATGTCAGAGACACTGAGAAGAAGCCCCAATGTTCCCTCCAGGCACTTTCAGTGTGGGTGCCTTCTCCACGTGGTTCCTGGTTTCCCTGCAGCGCTGAAGAGAATGTTAGCAAAGAGGTAACCGGCACAGCGAAAACAGTACTCAAAGAGAGGGAGAGCAAGCTCTCTCTTGGCACTTTGGATGTGGGACATACAGCGAGATGTTTGCTGCTTTTGCGTTTGGCTGTTGGGAGATTTACAGCACAAAGATATCTAGTTGATTTGAAGCAGTTCCGAGAAAGTCTAAACATAATCGCCACTTCTCCCTCCTGGCACTTTCCATGTGGGAGATATAGCAGGATGTATATTGGTTTTGAGGACAACTCAATGGACAGTGTAGGGAGAAAAGTTCCTGGCTCCTTGAATGCCGTTCCTGGAGACACTGCGATCAATGTGGGAGATATGTCAAGATGTGTGTTTGTTTTGAGGACGGCTCTCTGGAGAGTCTTAGCAAAGAGGTCACAGGGATAATCAGAGCAATTCTCAGAGACACTGAGAACAAGCTCGACAATTCCCTCCTGGCACTTTCCCTGTAGGAGATACCGCAAGACGTTTCTGTAGATTGGGCACAGCGCTCTGCAGGGTGTTAGCAGAGACTTTCCCGGGACAGTGAAACCCTATGTCAGAGACACTGAGAAGAAGCCCCAATGTTCCCTCCAGGCACTTTCAGTGTGGGTGCCTTCTCCACGTGGTTCCTGGTTTCCCTGCAGCGCTGAAGAGAATGTTAGCAAAGAGGTAACCGGCACAGCGAAAACAGTACTCAAAGACAGGGAGAGCAAGCTCTCTCTTGGCACTTTGGATGTGGGACATACAGCGAGATGTTTGCTGCTTTTGCGTTTGGCTGTTGGGAGATTTACAGCACAAAGATATCTAGTTGATTTGAAGCAGTTCCGAGAAAGTCTAAACATAATCGCCACTTCTCCCTCCTGGCACTTTCCATGTGGGAGATATAGCAGGATGTATATTGGTTTTGAGGACAACTCAATGGACAGTGTAGGGAGAAAAGTTCCTGGCTCCTTGAATGCCGTTCCTGGAGACACTGCGATCAATGTGGGAGATATGTCAAGATGTGTGTTTGTTTTGAGGACGGCTCTCTGGAGAGTCTTAGCAAAGAGGTCACAGGGATAATCAGAGCAATTCTCAGAGACACTGAGAACAAGATGGACAGTTCCCTCCTGGCACTTTCCCTGTAGGAGATACCGCAAGACGTTTCTGTAGATTGGGCACAGCGCTCTGCAGGGTGTTAGCAGAGACTTTCCCGGGACAGTGAAACCCTATGTCAGAGACACTGAGAAGAAGCCCCAATGTTCCCTCCAGGCACTTTCAGTGTGGGTGCCTTCTCCACGTGGTTCCTGGTTTCCCTGCAGCGCTGAAGAGAATGTTAGCAAAGAGGTAACCGGCACAGCGAAAACAGTACTCAAAGACAGGGAGAGCAAGCTCTCTCTTGGCACTTTGGATGTGGGACATACAGCGAGATGTTTGCTGCTTTTGCGTTTGGCTGTTGGGAGATTTACAGCACAAAGATATCTAGTTGATTTGAAGCAGTTCCGAGAAAGTCTAAACATAATCGCCACTTCTCCCTCCTGGCACTTTCCATGTGGGAGATATAGCAGGATGTATATTGGTTTTGAGGACAACTCAATGGACAGTGTAGGGAGAAAAGTTCCTGGCTCCTTGAATGCCGTTCCTGGAGACACTGCGATCAATGTGGGAGATATGTCAAGATGTGTGTTTGTTTTGAGGACGGCTCTCTGGAGAGTCTTAGCAAAGAGGTCACAGGGATAATCAGAGCAATTCTCAGAGACACTGAGAACAAGATGGACAGTTCCCTCCTGGCACTTTCCCTGTAGGAGATACCGCAAGACGTTTCTGTAGATTGGGCACAGCGCTCTGCAGGGTGTTAGCAGAGACTTTCCCGGGACAGTGAAACCCTATGTCAGAGACACTGAGAAGAAGCCCCAATGTTCCCTCCAGGCACTTTCAGTGTGGGTGCCTTCTCCACGTGGTTCCTGGTTTCCCTGCAGCGCTGAAGAGAATGTTAGCAAAGAGGTAACCGGCACAGCGAAAACAGTACTCAAAGACAGGGAGAGCAAGCTCTCTCTTGGCACTTTGGATGTGGGACATACAGCGAGATGTTTGCTGCTTTTGCGTTTGGCTGTTGGGAGATTTACAGCACAAAGATATCTAGTTGATTTGAAGCAGTTCCGAGAAAGTCTAAACATAATCGCCACTTCTCCCTCCTGGCACTTTCCATGTGGGAGATATAGCAGGATGTATATTGGTTTTGAGGACAACTCAATGGACAGTGTAGGGAGAAAAGTTCCTGGCTCCTTGAATGCCGTTCCTGGAGACACTGCGATCAATGTGGGAGATATGTCAAGATGTGTGTTTGTTTTGAGGACGGCTCTCTGGAGAGTCTTAGCAAAGAGGTCACAGGGATAATCAGAGCAATTCTCAGAGACACTGAGAACAAGATGGACAGTTCCCTCCTGGCACTTTCCCTGTAGGAGATACCGCAAGACGTTTCTGTAGATTGGGCACAGCGCTCTGCAGGGTGTTAGCAGAGACTTTCCCGGGACAGTGAAACCCTATGTCAGAGACACTGAGAAGAAGCCCCAATGTTCCCTCCAGGCACTTTCAGTGTGGGTGCCTTCTCCACGTGGTTCCTGGTTTCCCTGCAGCGCTGAAGAGAATGTTAGCAAAGAGGTAACCGGCACAGCGAAAACAGTACTCAAAGACAGGGAGAGCAAGCTCTCTCTTGGCACTTTGGATGTGGGACATACAGCGAGATGTTTGCTGCTTTTGCGTTTGGCTGTTGGGAGATTTACAGCACAAAGATATCTAGTTGATTTGAAGCAGTTCCGAGAAAGTCTAAACATAATCGCCACTTCTCCCTCCTGGCACTTTCCATGTGGGAGATATAGCAGGATGTATATTGGTTTTGAGGACAACTCAATGGACAGTGTAGGGAGAAAAGTTCCTGGCTCCTTGAATGCCGTTCCTGGAGACACTGCGATCAATGTGGGAGATATGTCAAGATGTGTGTTTGTTTTGAGGACGGCTCTCTGGAGAGTCTTAGCAAAGAGGTCACAGGGATAATCAGAGCAATTCTCAGAGACACTGAGAACAAGATGGACAGTTCCCTCCTGGCACTTTCCCTGTAGGAGATACCGCAAGACGTTTCTGTAGATTGGGCACAGCGCTCTGCAGGGTGTTAGCAGAGACTTTCCCGGGACAGTGAAACCCTATGTCAGAGACACTGAGAAGAAGCCCCAATGTTCCCTCCAGGCACTTTCAGTGTGGGTGCCTTCTCCACGTGGTTCCTGGTTTCCCTGCAGCGCTGAAGAGAATGTTAGCAAAGAGGTAACCGGGACAGCGAAAACAGTACTCAAAGAGAGGGAGAGCAAGCTCTCTCTTGGCACTTTGGATGTGGGACATACAGCGAGATGTTTGCTGCTTTTGCGTTTGGCTGTTGGGAGATTTACAGCACAAAGATATCTAGTTGATTTGAAGCAGTTCCGAGAAAGTCTAAACATAATCGCCACTTCTCCCTCCTGGCACTTTCCATGTGGGAGATATAGCAGGATGTATATTGGTTTTGAGGACAACTCAATGGACAGTGTAGGGAGAAAAGTTCCTGGCTCCTTGAATGCCGTTCCTGGAGACACTGCGATCAATGAGGGAGATATGTCAAGATGTGTGTTGGTTTTGAGGACGGCTCTCTGGAGAGTCTTAGCAAAGAGGTCACAGGGATAATCAGAGCAATTCTCAGAGACACTGAGAACAAGCTCGACAATTCCCTCCTGGCACTTTCCCTGTAGGAGATACCGCAAGACGTTTCTGTAGATTGGGCACAGCGCTCTGCAGGGTGTTAGCAGAGACTTTCCCGGGACAGTGAAACCCTATGTCAGAGACACTGAGAAGAAGCCCCAATGTTCCCTCCAGGCACTTTCAGTGTGGGTGCCTTCTCCACGTGGTTCCTGGTTTCCCTGCAGCGCTGAAGAGAATGTTAGCAAAGAGGTAACCGGCACAGCGAAAACAGTACTCAAAGACAGGGAGAGCAAGCTCTCTCTTGGCACTTTGGATGTGGGACATACAGCGAGATGTTTGCTGCTTTTGCGTTTGGCTGTTGGGAGATTTACAGCACAAAGATATCTAGTTGATTTGAAGCAGTTCCGAGAAAGTCTAAACATAATCGCCACTTCTCCCTCCTGGCACTTTCCATGTGGGAGATATAGCAGGATGTATATTGGTTTTGAGGACAACTCAATGGACAGTGTAGGGAGAAAAGTTCCTGGCTCCTTGAATGCCGTTCCTGGAGACACTGCGATCAATGTGGGAGATATGTCAAGATGTGTGTTTGTTTTGAGGACGGCTCTCTGGAGAGTCTTAGCAAAGAGGTCACAGGGATAATCAGAGCAATTCTCAGAGACACTGAGAACAAGATGGACAGTTCCCTCCTGGCACTTTCCCTGTAGGAGATACCGCAAGACGTTTCTGTAGATTGGGCACAGCGCTCTGCAGGGTGTTAGCAGAGACTTTCCCGGGACAGTGAAACCCTATGTCAGAGACACTGAGAAGAAGCCCCAATGTTCCCTCCAGGCACTTTCAGTGTGGGTGCCTTCTCCACGTGGTTCCTGGTTTCCCTGCAGCGCTGAAGAGAATGTTAGCAAAGAGGTAACCGGGACAGCGAAAACAGTACTCAAAGAGAGGGAGAGCAAGCTCTCTCTTGGCACTTTGGATGTGGGACATACAGCGAGATGTTTGCTGCTTTTGCGTTTGGCTGTTGGGAGATTTACAGCACAAAGATATCTAGTTGATTTGAAGCAGTTCCGAGAAAGTCTAAACATAATCGCCACTTCTCCCTCCTGGCACTTTCCATGTGGGAGATATAGCAGGATGTATATTGGTTTTGAGGACAACTCAATGGACAGTGTAGGGAGAAAAGTTCCTGGCTCCTTGAATGCCGTTCCTGGAGACACTGCGATCAATGAGGGAGATATGTCAAGATGTGTGTTGGTTTTGAGGACGGCTCTCTGGAGAGTCTTAGCAAAGAGGTCACAGGGATAATCAGAGCAATTCTCAGAGACACTGAGAACAAGATGGACAGTTCCCTCCTGGCACTTTCCCTGTAGGAGATACCGCAAGACGTTTCTGTAGATTGGGCACAGCGCTCTGCAGGGTGTTAGCAGAGACTTTCCCGGGACAGTGAAACCCTATGTCAGAGACACTGAGAAGAAGCCCCAATGTTCCCTCCAGGCACTTTCAGTGTGGGTGCCTTCTCCACGTGGTTCCTGGTTTCCCTGCAGCGCTGAAGAGAATGTTAGCAAAGAGGTAACCGGCACAGCGAAAACAGTACTCAAAGAGAGGGAGAGCAAGCTCTCTCTTGGCACTTTGGATGTGGGACATACAGCGAGATGTTTGCTGCTTTTGCGTTTGGCTGTTGGGAGATTTACAGCACAAAGATATCTAGTTGATTTGAAGCAGTTCCGAGAAAGTCTAAACATAATCGCCACTTCTCCCTCCTGGCACTTTCCATGTGGGAGATATAGCAGGATGTATATTGGTTTTGAGGACAACTCAATGGACAGTGTAGGGAGAAAAGTTCCTGGCTCCTTGAATGCCGTTCCTGGAGACACTGCGATCAATGTGGGAGATATGTCAAGATGTGTGTTTGTTTTGAGGACGGCTCTCTGGAGAGTCTTAGCAAAGAGGTCACAGGGATAATCAGAGCAATTCTCAGAGACACTGAGAACAAGATGGACAGTTCCCTCCTGGCACTTTCCCTGTAGGAGATACCGCAAGACGTTTCTGTAGATTGGGCACAGCGCTCTGCAGGGTGTTAGCAGAGACTTTCCCGGGACAGTGAAACCCTATGTCAGAGACACTGAGAAGAAGCCCCAATGTTCCCTCCAGGCACTTTCAGTGTGGGTGCCTTCTCCACGTGGTTCCTGGTTTCCCTGCAGCGCTGAAGAGAATGTTAGCAAAGAGGTAACCGGGACAGCGAAAACAGTACTCAAAGAGAGGGAGAGCAAGCTCTCTCTTGGCACTTTGGATGTGGGACATACAGCGAGATGTTTGCTGCTTTTGCGTTTGGCTGTTGGGAGATTTACAGCACAAAGATATCTAGTTGATTTGAAGCAGTTCCGAGAAAGTCTAAACATAATCGCCACTTCTCCCTCCTGGCACTTTCCATGTGGGAGATATAGCAGGATGTATATTGGTTTTGAGGACAACTCAATGGACAGTGTAGGGAGAAAAGTTCCTGGCTCCTTGAATGCCGTTCCTGGAGACACTGCGATCAATGAGGGAGATATGTCAAGATGTGTGTTGGTTTTGAGGACGGCTCTCTGGAGAGTCTTAGCAAAGAGGTCACAGGGATAATCAGAGCAATTCTCAGAGACACTGAGAACAAGCTCGACAATTCCCTCCTGGCACTTTCCCTGTAGGAGATACCGCAAGACGTTTCTGTAGATTGGGCACAGCGCTCTGCAGGGTGTTAGCAGAGACTTTCCCGGGACAGTGAAACCCTATGTCAGAGACACTGAGAAGAAGCCCCAATGTTCCCTCCAGGCACTTTCAGTGTGGGTGCCTTCTCCACGTGGTTCCTGGTTTCCCTGCAGCGCTGAAGAGAATGTTAGCAAAGAGGTAACCGGGACAGCGAAAACAGTACTCAAAGAGAGGGAGAGCAAGCTCTCTCTTGGCACTTTGGATGTGGGACATACAGCGAGATGTTTGCTGCTTTTGCGTTTGGCTGTTGGGAGATTTACAGCACAAAGATATCTAGTTGATTTGAAGCAGTTCCGAGAAAGTCTAAACATAATCGCCACTTCTCCCTCCTGGCACTTTCCATGTGGGAGATATAGCAGGATGTATATTGGTTTTGAGGACAACTCAATGGACAGTGTAGGGAGAAAAGTTCCTGGCTCCTTGAATGCCGTTCCTGGAGACACTGCGATCAATGAGGGAGATATGTCAAGATGTGTGTTGGTTTTGAGGACGGCTCTCTGGAGAGTCTTAGCAAAGAGGTCACAGGGATAATCAGAGCAATTCTCAGAGACACTGAGAACAAGCTCGACAATTCCCTCCTGGCACTTTCCCTGTAGGAGATACCGCAAGACGTTTCTGTAGATTGGGCACAGCGCTCTGCAGGGTGTTAGCAGAGACTTTCCCGGGACAGTGAAACCCTATGTCAGAGACACTGAGAAGAAGCCCCAATGTTCCCTCCAGGCACTTTCAGTGTGGGTGCCTTCTCCACGTGGTTCCTGGTTTCCCTGCAGCGCTGAAGAGAATGTTAGCAAAGAGGTAACCGGCACAGCGAAAACAGTACTCAAAGAGAGGGAGAGCAAGCTCTCTCTTGACACTTTGGATGTGGGACATACAGCGAGATGTTTGCTGCTTTTGCGTTTGGCTGTTGGGAGATTTACAGCACAAAGATATCTAGTTGATTTGAAGCAGTTCCGAGAAAGTCTAAACATAATCGCCACTTCTCCCTCCTGGCACTTTCCATGTGGGAGATATAGCAGGATGTATATTGGTTTTGAGGACAACTCAATGGACAGTGTAGGGAGAAAAGTTCCTGGCTCCTTGAATGCCGTTCCTGGAGACACTGCGATCAATGAGGGAGATATGTCAAGATGAGTGTTGGTTTTGAGGACGGCTCTCTGGAGAGTCTTAGCAAAGAGGTCACAGGGATAATCAGAGCAATTCTCAGAGACACTGAGAACAAGCTCGACAATTCCCTCCTGGCACTTTCCCTGTAGGAGATACCGCAAGACGTTTCTGTAGATTGGGCACAGCGCTCTGCAGGGTGTTAGCAGAGACTTTCCCGGGACAGTGAAACCCTATGTCAGAGACACTGAGAAGAAGCCCCAATGTTCCCTCCAGGCACTTTCAGTGTGGGTGCCTTCTCCACGTGGTTCCTGGTTTCCCTGCAGCGCTGAAGAGAATGTTAGCAAAGAGGTAACCGGCACAGCGAAAACAGTACTCAAAGACAGGGAGAGCAAGCTCTCTCTTGGCACTTTGGATGTGGGACATACAGCGAGATGTTTGCTGCTTTTGCGTTTGGCTGTTGGGAGATTTACAGCACAAAGATATCTAGTTGATTTGAAGCAGTTCCGAGAAAGTCTAAACATAATCGCCACTTCTCCCTCCTGGCACTTTCCATGTGGGAGATATAGCAGGATGTATATTGGTTTTGAGGACAACTCAATGGACAGTGTAGGGAGAAAAGTTCCTGGCTCCTTGAATGCCGTTCCTGGAGACACTGCGATCAATGAGGGAGATATGTCAAGATGAGTGTTGGTTTTGAGGACGGCTCTCTGGAGAGTCTTAGCAAAGAGGTCACAGGGATAATCAGAGCAATTCTCAGAGACACTGAGAACAAGCTCGACAATTCCCTCCTGGCACTTTCCCTGTAGGAGATACCGCAAGACGTTTCTGTAGATTGGGCACAGCGCTCTGCAGGGTGTTAGCAGAGACTTTCCCGGGACAGTGAAACCCTATGTCAGAGACACTGAGAAGAAGCCCCAATGTTCCCTCCAGGCACTTTCAGTGTGGGTGCCTTCTCCACGTGGTTCCTGGTTTCCCTGCAGCGCTGAAGAGAATGTTAGCAAAGAGGTAACCGGCACAGCGAAAACAGTACTCAAAGACAGGGAGAGCAAGCTCTCTCTTGGCACTTTGGATGTGGGACATACAGCGAGATGTTTGCTGCTTTTGCGTTTGGCTGTTGGGAGATTTACAGCACAAAGATATCTAGTTGATTTGAAGCAGTTCCGAGAAAGTCTAAACATAATCGCCACTTCTCCCTCCTGGCACTTTCCATGTGGGAGATATAGCAGGATGTATATTGGTTTTGAGGACAACTCAATGGACAGTGTAGGGAGAAAAGTTCCTGGCTCCTTGAATGCCGTTCCTGGAGACACTGCGATCAATGTGGGAGATATGTCAAGATGTGTGTTTGTTTTGAGGACGGCTCTCTGGAGAGTCTTAGCAAAGAGGTCACAGGGATAATCAGAGCAATTCTCAGAGACACTGAGAACAAGATGGACAGTTCCCTCCTGGCACTTTCCCTGTAGGAGATACCGCAAGACGTTTCTGTAGATTGGGCACAGCGCTCTGCAGGGTGTTAGCAGAGACTTTCCCGGGACAGTGAAACCCTATGTCAGAGACACTGAGAAGAAGCCCCAATGTTCCCTCCAGGCACTTTCAGTGTGGGTGCCTTCTCCACGTGGTTCCTGGTTTCCCTGCAGCGCTGAAGAGAATGTTAGCAAAGAGGTAACCGGGACAGTGAAAACAGTACTCAAAGACAGGGAGAGCAAGCTCTCTCTTGGCACTTTGGATGTGGGACATACAGCGAGATGTTTGCTGCTTTTGCGTTTGGCTGTTGGGAGATTTACAGCACAAAGATATCTAGTTGATTTGAAGCAGTTCCGAGAAAGTCTAAACATAATCGCCACTTCTCCCTCCTGGCACTTTCCATGTGGGAGATATAGCAGGATGTATATTGGTTTTGAGGACAACTCAATGGACAGTGTAGGGAGAAAAGTTCCTGGCTCCTTGAATGCCGTTCCTGGAGACACTGCGATCAATGAGGGAGATATGTCAAGATGTGTGTTGGTTTTGAGGACGGCTCTCTGGAGAGTCTTAGCAAAGAGGTCACAGGGATAATCAGAGCAATTCTCAGAGACACTGAGAACAAGATGGACAGTTCCCTCCTGGCACTTTCCCTGTAGGAGATACCGCAAGACGTTTCTGTAGATTGGGCACAGCGCTCTGCAGGGTGTTAGCAGAGACTTTCCCGGGACAGTGAAACCCTATGTCAGAGACACTGAGAAGAAGCCCCAATGTTCCCTCCAGGCACTTTCAGTGTGGGTGCCTTCTCCACGTGGTTCCTGGTTTCCCTGCAGCGCTGAAGAGAATGTTAGCAAAGAGGTAACCGGCACAGCGAAAACAGTACTCAAAGACAGGGAGAGCAAGCTCTCTCTTGACACTTTGGATGTGGGACATACAGCGAGATGTTTGCTGCTTTTGCGTTTGGCTGTTGGGAGATTTACAGCACAAAGATATCTAGTTGATTTGAAGCAGTTCCGAGAAAGTCTAAACATAATCGCCACTTCTCCCTCCTGGCACTTTCCATGTGGGAGATATAGCAGGATGTATATTGGTTTTGAGGACAACTCAATGGACAGTGTAGGGAGAAAAGTTCCTGGCTCCTTGAATGCCGTTCCTGGAGACACTGCGATCAATGAGGGAGATATGTCAAGATGTGTGTTGGTTTTGAGGACGGCTCTCTGGAGAGTCTTAGCAAAGAGGTCACAGGGATAATCAGAGCAATTCTCAGAGACACTGAGAACAAGCTCGACAATTCCCTCCTGGCACTTTCCCTGTAGGAGATACCGCAAGACGTTTCTGTAGATTGGGCACAGCGCTCTGCAGGGTGTTAGCAGAGACTTTCCCGGGACAGTGAAACCCTATGTCAGAGACACTGAGAAGAAGCCCCAATGTTCCCTCCAGGCACTTTCAGTGTGGGTGCCTTCTCCACGTGGTTCCTGGTTTCCCTGCAGCGCTGAAGAGAATGTTAGCAAAGAGGTAACCGGCACAGCGAAAACAGTACTCAAAGACAGGGAGAGCAAGCTCTCTCTTGGCACTTTGGATGTGGGACATACAGCGAGATGTTTGCTGCTTTTGCGTTTGGCTGTTGGGAGATTTACAGCACAAAGATATCTAGTTGATTTGAAGCAGTTCCGAGAAAGTCTAAACATAATCGCCACTTCTCCCTCCTGGCACTTTCCATGTGGGAGATATAGCAGGATGTATATTGGTTTTGAGGACAACTCAATGGACAGTGTAGGGAGAAAAGTTCCTGGCTCCTTGAATGCCGTTCCTGGAGACACTGCGATCAATGAGGGAGATATGTCAAGATGAGTGTTGGTTTTGAGGACGGCTCTCTGGAGAGTCTTAGCAAAGAGGTCACAGGGATAATCAGAGCAATTCTCAGAGACACTGAGAACAAGCTCGACAATTCCCTCCTGGCACTTTCCCTGTAGGAGATACCGCAAGACGTTTCTGTAGATTGGGCACAGCGCTCTGCAGGGTGTTAGCAGAGACTTTCCCGGGACAGTGAAACCCTATGTCAGAGACACTGAGAAGAAGCCCCAATGTTCCCTCCAGGCACTTTCAGTGTGGGTGCCTTCTCCACGTGGTTCCTGGTTTCCCTGCAGCGCTGAAGAGAATGTTAGCAAAGAGGTAACCGGCACAGCGAAAACAGTACTCAAAGACAGGGAGAGCAAGCTCTCTCTTGGCACTTTGGATGTGGGACATACAGCGAGATGTTTGCTGCTTTTGCGTTTGGCTGTTGGGAGATTTACAGCACAAAGATATCTAGTTGATTTGAAGCAGTTCCGAGAAAGTCTAAACATAATCGCCACTTCTCCCTCCTGGCACTTTCCATGTGGGAGATATAGCAGGATGTATATTGGTTTTGAGGACAACTCAATGGACAGTGTAGGGAGAAAAGTTCCTGGCTCCTTGAATGCCGTTCCTGGAGACACTGCGATCAATGTGGGAGATATGTCAAGATGTGTGTTTGTTTTGAGGACGGCTCTCTGGAGAGTCTTAGCAAAGAGGTCACAGGGATAATCAGAGCAATTCTCAGAGACACTGAGAACAAGATGGACAGTTCCCTCCTGGCACTTTCCCTGTAGGAGATACCGCAAGACGTTTCTGTAGATTGGGCACAGCGCTCTGCAGGGTGTTAGCAGAGACTTTCCCGGGACAGTGAAACCCTATGTCAGAGACACTGAGAAGAAGCCCCAATGTTCCCTCCAGGCACTTTCAGTGTGGGTGCCTTCTCCACGTGGTTCCTGGTTTCCCTGCAGCGCTGAAGAGAATGTTAGCAAAGAGGTAACCGGGACAGTGAAAACAGTACTCAAAGACAGGGAGAGCAAGCTCTCTCTTGGCACTTTGGATGTGGGACATACAGCGAGATGTTTGCTGCTTTTGCGTTTGGCTGTTGGGAGATTTACAGCACAAAGATATCTAGTTGATTTGAAGCAGTTCCGAGAAAGTCTAAACATAATCGCCACTTCTCCCTCCTGGCACTTTCCATGTGGGAGATATAGCAGGATGTATATTGGTTTTGAGGACAACTCAATGGACAGTGTAGGGAGAAAAGTTCCTGGCTCCTTGAATGCCGTTCCTGGAGACACTGCGATCAATGAGGGAGATATGTCAAGATGTGTGTTGGTTTTGAGGACGGCTCTCTGGAGAGTCTTAGCAAAGAGGTCACAGGGATAATCAGAGCAATTCTCAGAGACACTGAGAACAAGATGGACAGTTCCCTCCTGGCACTTTCCCTGTAGGAGATACCGCAAGACGTTTCTGTAGATTGGGCACAGCGCTCTGCAGGGTGTTAGCAGAGACTTTCCCGGGACAGTGAAACCCTATGTCAGAGACACTGAGAAGAAGCCCCAATGTTCCCTCCAGGCACTTTCAGTGTGGGTGCCTTCTCCACGTGGTTCCTGGTTTCCCTGCAGCGCTGAAGAGAATGTTAGCAAAGAGGTAACCGGCACAGCGAAAACAGTACTCAAAGAGAGGGAGAGCAAGCTCTCTCTTGACACTTTGGATGTGGGACATACAGCGAGATGTTTGCTGCTTTTGCGTTTGGCTGTTGGGAGATTTACAGCACAAAGATATCTAGTTGATTTGAAGCAGTTCCGAGAAAGTCTAAACATAATCGCCACTTCTCCCTCCTGGCACTTTCCATGTGGGAGATATAGCAGGATGTATATTGGTTTTGAGGACAACTCAATGGACAGTGTAGGGAGAAAAGTTCCTGGCTCCTTGAATGCCGTTCCTGGAGACACTGCGATCAATGAGGGAGATATGTCAAGATGTGTGTTGGTTTTGAGGACGGCTCTCTGGAGAGTCTTAGCAAAGAGGTCACAGGGATAATCAGAGCAATTCTCAGAGACACTGAGAACAAGCTCGACAATTCCCTCCTGGCACTTTCCCTGTAGGAGATACCGCAAGACGTTTCTGTAGATTGGGCACAGCGCTCTGCAGGGTGTTAGCAGAGACTTTCCCGGGACAGTGAAACCCTATGTCAGAGACACTGAGAAGAAGCCCCAATGTTCCCTCCAGGCACTTTCAGTGTGGGTGCCTTCTCCACGTGGTTCCTGGTTTCCCTGCAGCGCTGAAGAGAATGTTAGCAAAGAGGTAACCGGCACAGCGAAAACAGTACTCAAAGAGAGGGAGAGCAAGCTCTCTCTTGGCACTTTGGATGTGGGACATACAGCGAGATGTTTGCTGCTTTTGCGTTTGGCTGTTGGGAGATTTACAGCACAAAGATATCTAGTTGATTTGAAGCAGTTCCGAGAAAGTCTAAACATAATCGCCACTTCTCCCTCCTGGCACTTTCCATGTGGGAGATATAGCAGGATGTATATTGGTTTTGAGGACAACTCAATGGACAGTGTAGGGAGAAAAGTTCCTGGCTCCTTGAATGCCGTTCCTGGAGACACTGCGATCAATGAGGGAGATATGTCAAGATGTGTGTTGGTTTTGAGGACGGCTCTCTGGAGAGTCTTAGCAAAGAGGTCACAGGGATAATCAGAGCAATTCTCAGAGACACTGAGAACAAGATGGACAGTTCCCTCCTGGCACTTTCCCTGTAGGAGATACCGCAAGACGTTTCTGTAGATTGGGCACAGCGCTCTGCAGGGTGTTAGCAGAGACTTTCCCGGGACAGTGAAACCCTATGTCAGAGACACTGAGAAGAAGCCCCAATGTTCCCTCCAGGCACTTTCAGTGTGGGTGCCTTCTCCACGTGGTTCCTGGTTTCCCTGCAGCGCTGAAGAGAATGTTAGCAAAGAGGTAACCGGCACAGCGAAAACAGTACTCAAAGAGAGGGAGAGCAAGCTCTCTCTTGACACTTTGGATGTGGGACATACAGCGAGATGTTTGCTGCTTTTGCGTTTGGCTGTTGGGAGATTTACAGCACAAAGATATCTAGTTGATTTGAAGCAGTTCCGAGAAAGTCTAAACATAATCGCCACTTCTCCCTCCTGGCACTTTCCATGTGGGAGATATAGCAGGATGTATATTGGTTTTGAGGACAACTCAATGGACAGTGTAGGGAGAAAAGTTCCTGGCTCCTTGAATGCCGTTCCTGGAGACACTGCGATCAATGAGGGAGATATGTCAAGATGTGTGTTGGTTTTGAGGACGGCTCTCTGGAGAGTCTTAGCAAAGAGGTCACAGGGATAATCAGAGCAATTCTCAGAGACACTGAGAACAAGCTCGACAATTCCCTCCTGGCACTTTCCCTGTAGGAGATACCGCAAGACGTTTCTGTAGATTGGGCACAGCGCTCTGCAGGGTGTTAGCAGAGACTTTCCCGGGACAGTGAAACCCTATGTCAGAGACACTGAGAAGAAGCCCCAATGTTCCCTCCAGGCACTTTCAGTGTGGGTGCCTTCTCCACGTGGTTCCTGGTTTCCCTGCAGCGCTGAAGAGAATGTTAGCAAAGAGGTAACCGGCACAGCGAAAACAGTACTCAAAGAGAGGGAGAGCAAGCTCTCTCTTGGCACTTTGGATGTGGGACATACAGCGAGATGTTTGCTGCTTTTGCGTTTGGCTGTTGGGAGATTTACAGCACAAAGATATCTAGTTGATTTGAAGCAGTTCCGAGAAAGTCTAAACATAATCGCCACTTCTCCCTCCTGGCACTTTCCATGTGGGAGATATAGCAGGATGTATATTGGTTTTGAGGACAACTCAATGGACAGTGTAGGGAGAAAAGTTCCTGGCTCCTTGAATGCCGTTCCTGGAGACACTGCGATCAATGAGGGAGATATGTCAAGATGAGTGTTGGTTTTGAGGACGGCTCTCTGGAGAGTCTTAGCAAAGAGGTCACAGGGATAATCAGAGCAATTCTCAGAGACACTGAGAACAAGCTCGACAATTCCCTCCTGGCACTTTCCCTGTAGGAGATACCGCAAGACGTTTCTGTAGATTGGGCACAGCGCTCTGCAGGGTGTTAGCAGAGACTTTCCCGGGACAGTGAAACCCTATGTCAGAGACACTGAGAAGAAGCCCCAATGTTCCCTCCAGGCACTTTCAGTGTGGGTGCCTTCTCCACGTGGTTCCTGGTTTCCCTGCAGCGCTGAAGAGAATGTTAGCAAAGAGGTAACCGGCACAGCGAAAACAGTACTCAAAGACAGGGAGAGCAAGCTCTCTCTTGGCACTTTGGATGTGGGACATACAGCGAGATGTTTGCTGCTTTTGCGTTTGGCTGTTGGGAGATTTACAGCACAAAGATATCTAGTTGATTTGAAGCAGTTCCGAGAAAGTCTAAACATAATCGCCACTTCTCCCTCCTGGCACTTTCCATGTGGGAGATATAGCAGGATGTATATTGGTTTTGAGGACAACTCAATGGACAGTGTAGGGAGAAAAGTTCCTGGCTCCTTGAATGCCGTTCCTGGAGACACTGCGATCAATGTGGGAGATATGTCAAGATGTGTGTTTGTTTTGAGGACGGCTCTCTGGAGAGTCTTAGCAAAGAGGTCACAGGGATAATCAGAGCAATTCTCAGAGACACTGAGAACAAGATGGACAGTTCCCTCCTGGCACTTTCCCTGTAGGAGATACCGCAAGACGTTTCTGTAGATTGGGCACAGCGCTCTGCAGGGTGTTAGCAGAGACTTTCCCGGGACAGTGAAACCCTATGTCAGAGACACTGAGAAGAAGCCCCAATGTTCCCTCCAGGCACTTTCAGTGTGGGTGCCTTCTCCACGTGGTTCCTGGTTTCCCTGCAGCGCTGAAGAGAATGTTAGCAAAGAGGTAACCGGGACAGTGAAAACAGTACTCAAAGACAGGGAGAGCAAGCTCTCTCTTGGCACTTTGGATGTGGGACATACAGCGAGATGTTTGCTGCTTTTGCGTTTGGCTGTTGGGAGATTTACAGCACAAAGATATCTAGTTGATTTGAAGCAGTTCCGAGAAAGTCTAAACATAATCGCCACTTCTCCCTCCTGGCACTTTCCATGTGGGAGATATAGCAGGATGTATATTGGTTTTGAGGACAACTCAATGGACAGTGTAGGGAGAAAAGTTCCTGGCTCCTTGAATGCCGTTCCTGGAGACACTGCGATCAATGAGGGAGATATGTCAAGATGTGTGTTGGTTTTGAGGACGGCTCTCTGGAGAGTCTTAGCAAAGAGGTCACAGGGATAATCAGAGCAATTCTCAGAGACACTGAGAACAAGATGGACAGTTCCCTCCTGGCACTTTCCCTGTAGGAGATACCGCAAGACGTTTCTGTAGATTGGGCACAGCGCTCTGCAGGGTGTTAGCAGAGACTTTCCCGGGACAGTGAAACCCTATGTCAGAGACACTGAGAAGAAGCCCCAATGTTCCCTCCAGGCACTTTCAGTGTGGGTGCCTTCTCCACGTGGTTCCTGGTTTCCCTGCAGCGCTGAAGAGAATGTTAGCAAAGAGGTAACCGGCACAGCGAAAACAGTACTCAAAGACAGGGAGAGCAAGCTCTCTCTTGGCACTTTGGATGTGGGACATACAGCGAGATGTTTGCTGCTTTTGCGTTTGGCTGTTGGGAGATTTACAGCACAAAGATATCTAGTTGATTTGAAGCAGTTCCGAGAAAGTCTAAACATAATCGCCACTTCTCCCTCCTGGCACTTTCCATGTGGGAGATATAGCAGGATGTATATTGGTTTTGAGGACAACTCAATGGACAGTGTAGGGAGAAAAGTTCCTGGCTCCTTGAATGCCGTTCCTGGAGACACTGCGATCAATGAGGGAGATATGTCAAGATGTGTGTTGGTTTTGAGGACGGCTCTCTGGAGAGTCTTAGCAAAGAGGTCACAGGGATAATCAGAGCAATTCTCAGAGACACTGAGAACAAGATGGACAGTTCCCTCCTGGCACTTTCCCTGTAGGAGATACCGCAAGACGTTTCTGTAGATTGGGCACAGCGCTCTGCAGGGTGTTAGCAGAGACTTTCCCGGGACAGTGAAACCCTATGTCAGAGACACTGAGAAGAAGCCCCAATGTTCCCTCCAGGCACTTTCAGTGTGGGTGCCTTCTCCACGTGGTTCCTGGTTTCCCTGCAGCGCTGAAGAGAATGTTAGCAAAGAGGTAACCGGCACAGCGAAAACAGTACTCAAAGACAGGGAGAGCAAGCTCTCTCTTGGCACTTTGGATGTGGGACATACAGCGAGATGTTTGCTGCTTTTGCGTTTGGCTGTTGGGAGATTTACAGCACAAAGATATCTAGTTGATTTGAAGCAGTTCCGAGAAAGTCTAAACATAATCGCCACTTCTCCCTCCTGGCACTTTCCATGTGGGAGATATAGCAGGATGTATATTGGTTTTGAGGACAACTCAATGGACAGTGTAGGGAGAAAAGTTCCTGGCTCCTTGAATGCCGTTCCTGGAGACACTGCGATCAATGTGGGAGATATGTCAAGATGTGTGTTTGTTTTGAGGACGGCTCTCTGGAGAGTCTTAGCAAAGAGGTCACAGGGATAATCAGAGCAATTCTCAGAGACACTGAGAACAAGATGGACAGTTCCCTCCTGGCACTTTCCCTGTAGGAGATACCGCAAGACGTTTCTGTAGATTGGGCACAGCGCTCTGCAGGGTGTTAGCAGAGACTTTCCCGGGACAGTGAAACCCTATGTCAGAGACACTGAGAAGAAGCCCCAATGTTCCCTCCAGGCACTTTCAGTGTGGGTGCCTTCTCCACGTGGTTCCTGGTTTCCCTGCAGCGCTGAAGAGAATGTTAGCAAAGAGGTAACCGGGACAGCGAAAACAGTACTCAAAGACAGGGAGAGCAAGCTCTCTCTTGGCACTTTGGATGTGGGACATACAGCGAGATGTTTGCTGCTTTTGCGTTTGGCTGTTGGGAGATTTACAGCACAAAGATATCTAGTTGATTTGAAGCAGTTCCGAGAAAGTCTAAACATAATCGCCACTTCTCCCTCCTGGCACTTTCCATGTGGGAGATATAGCAGGATGTATATTGGTTTTGAGGACAACTCAATGGACAGTGTAGGGAGAAAAGTTCCTGGCTCCTTGAATGCCGTTCCTGGAGACACTGCGATCAATGAGGGAGATATGTCAAGATGTGTGTTGGTTTTGAGGACGGCTCTCTGGAGAGTCTTAGCAAAGAGGTCACAGGGATAATCAGAGCAATTCTCAGAGACACTGAGAACAAGCTCGACAATTCCCTCCTGGCACTTTCCCTGTAGGAGATACCGCAAGACGTTTCTGTAGATTGGGCACAGCGCTCTGCAGGGTGTTAGCAGAGACTTTCCCGGGACAGTGAAACCCTATGTCAGAGACACTGAGAAGAAGCCCCAATGTTCCCTCCAGGCACTTTCAGTGTGGGTGCCTTCTCCACGTGGTTCCTGGTTTCCCTGCAGCGCTGAAGAGAATGTTAGCAAAGAGGTAACCGGCACAGCGAAAACAGTACTCAAAGACAGGGAGAGCAAGCTCTCTCTTGGCACTTTGGATGTGGGACATACAGCGAGATGTTTGCTGCTTTTGCGTTTGGCTGTTGGGAGATTTACAGCACAAAGATATCTAGTTGATTTGAAGCAGTTCCGAGAAAGTCTAAACATAATCGCCACTTCTCCCTCCTGGCACTTTCCATGTGGGAGATATAGCAGGATGTATATTGGTTTTGAGGACAACTCAATGGACAGTGTAGGGAGAAAAGTTCCTGGCTCCTTGAATGCCGTTCCTGGAGACACTGCGATCAATGTGGGAGATATGTCAAGATGTGTGTTTGTTTTGAGGACGGCTCTCTGGAGAGTCTTAGCAAAGAGGTCACAGGGATAATCAGAGCAATTCTCAGAGACACTGAGAACAAGATGGACAGTTCCCTCCTGGCACTTTCCCTGTAGGAGATACCGCAAGACGTTTCTGTAGATTGGGCACAGCGCTCTGCAGGGTGTTAGCAGAGACTTTCCCGGGACAGTGAAACCCTATGTCAGAGACACTGAGAAGAAGCCCCAATGTTCCCTCCAGGCACTTTCAGTGTGGGTGCCTTCTCCACGTGGTTCCTGGTTTCCCTGCAGCGCTGAAGAGAATGTTAGCAAAGAGGTAACCGGGACAGCGAAAACAGTACTCAAAGACAGGGAGAGCAAGCTCTCTCTTGGCACTTTGGATGTGGGACATACAGCGAGATGTTTGCTGCTTTTGCGTTTGGCTGTTGGGAGATTTACAGCACAAAGATATCTAGTTGATTTGAAGCAGTTCCGAGAAAGTCTAAACATAATCGCCACTTCTCCCTCCTGGCACTTTCCATGTGGGAGATATAGCAGGATGTATATTGGTTTTGAGGACAACTCAATGGACAGTGTAGGGAGAAAAGTTCCTGGCTCCTTGAATGCCGTTCCTGGAGACACTGCGATCAATGAGGGAGATATGTCAAGATGTGTGTTGGTTTTGAGGACGGCTCTCTGGAGAGTCTTAGCAAAGAGGTCACAGGGATAATCAGAGCAATTCTCAGAGACACTGAGAACAAGCTCGACAATTCCCTCCTGGCACTTTCCCTGTAGGAGATACCGCAAGACGTTTCTGTAGATTGGGCACAGCGCTCTGCAGGGTGTTAGCAGAGACTTTCCCGGGACAGTGAAACCCTATGTCAGAGACACTGAGAAGAAGCCCCAATGTTCCCTCCAGGCACTTTCAGTGTGGGTGCCTTCTCCACGTGGTTCCTGGTTTCCCTGCAGCGCTGAAGAGAATGTTAGCAAAGAGGTAACCGGCACAGCGAAAACAGTACTCAAAGACAGGGAGAGCAAGCTCTCTCTTGGCACTTTGGATGTGGGACATACAGCGAGATGTTTGCTGCTTTTGCGTTTGGCTGTTGGGAGATTTACAGCACAAAGATATCTAGTTGATTTGAAGCAGTTCCGAGAAAGTCTAAACATAATCGCCACTTCTCCCTCCTGGCACTTTCCATGTGGGAGATATAGCAGGATGTATATTGGTTTTGAGGACAACTCAATGGACAGTGTAGGGAGAAAAGTTCCTGGCTCCTTGAATGCCGTTCCTGGAGACACTGCGGTCAATGTGGGAGATATGTCAAGATGTGTGTTTGTTTTGAGGACGGCTCTCTGGAGAGTCTTAGCAAAGAGGTCACAGGGATAATCAGAGCAATTCTCAGAGACACTGAGAACAAGATGGACAGTTCCCTCCTGGCACTTTCCCTGTAGGAGATACCGCAAGACGTTTCTGTAGATTGGGCACAGCGCTCTGCAGGGTGTTAGCAGAGACTTTCCCGGGACAGTGAAACCCTATGTCAGAGACACTGAGAAGAAGCCCCAATGTTCCCTCCAGGCACTTTCAGTGTGGGTGCCTTCTCCACGTGGTTCCTGGTTTCCCTGCAGCGCTGAAGAGAATGTTAGCAAAGAGGTAACCGGGACAGCGAAAACAGTACTCAAAGACAGGGAGAGCAAGCTCTCTCTTGGCACTTTGGATGTGGGACATACAGCGAGATGTTTGCTGCTTTTGCGTTTGGCTGTTGGGAGATTTACAGCACAAAGATATCTAGTTGATTTGAAGCAGTTCCGAGAAAGTCTAAACATAATCGCCACTTCTCCCTCCTGGCACTTTCCATGTGGGAGATATAGCAGGATGTATATTGGTTTTGAGGACAACTCAATGGACAGTGTAGGGAGAAAAGTTCCTGGCTCCTTGAATGCCGTTCCTGGAGACACTGCGATCAATGAGGGAGATATGTCAAGATGTGTGTTGGTTTTGAGGACGGCTCTCTGGAGAGTCTTAGCAAAGAGGTCACAGGGATAATCAGAGCAATTCTCAGAGACACTGAGAACAAGCTCGACAATTCCCTCCTGGCACTTTCCCTGTAGGAGATACCGCAAGACGTTTCTGTAGATTGGGCACAGCGCTCTGCAGGGTGTTAGCAGAGACTTTCCCGGGACAGTGAAACCCTATGTCAGAGACACTGAGAAGAAGCCCCAATGTTCCCTCCAGGCACTTTCAGTGTGGGTGCCTTCTCCACGTGGTTCCTGGTTTCCCTGCAGCGCTGAAGAGAATGTTAGCAAAGAGGTAACCGGCACAGCGAAAACAGTACTCAAAGACAGGGAGAGCAAGCTCTCTCTTGGCACTTTGGATGTGGGACATACAGCGAGATGTTTGCTGCTTTTGCGTTTGGCTGTTGGGAGATTTACAGCACAAAGATATCTAGTTGATTTGAAGCAGTTCCGAGAAAGTCTAAACATAATCGCCACTTCTCCCTCCTGGCACTTTCCATGTGGGAGATATAGCAGGATGTATATTGGTTTTGAGGACAACTCAATGGACAGTGTAGGGAGAAAAGTTCCTGGCTCCTTGAATGCCGTTCCTGGAGACACTGCGATCAATGAGGGAGATATGTCAAGATGTGTGTTGGTTTTGAGGACGGCTCTCTGGAGAGTCTTAGCAAAGAGGTCACAGGGATAATCAGAGCAATTCTCAGAGACACTGAGAACAAGCTCGACAATTCCCTCCTGGCACTTTCCCTGTAGGAGATACCGCAAGACGTTTCTGTAGATTGGGCACAGCGCTCTGCAGGGTGTTAGCAGAGACTTTCCCGGGACAGTGAAACCCTATGTCAGAGACACTGAGAAGAAGCCCCAATGTTCCCTCCAGGCACTTTCAGTGTGGGTGCCTTCTCCACGTGGTTCCTGGTTTCCCTGCAGCGCTGAAGAGAATGTTAGCAAAGAGGTAACCGGCACAGCGAAAACAGTACTCAAAGACAGGGAGAGCAAGCTCTCTCTTGGCACTTTGGATGTGGGACATACAGCGAGATGTTTGCTGCTTTTGCGTTTGGCTGTTGGGAGATTTACAGCACAAAGATATCTAGTTGATTTGAAGCAGTTCCGAGAAAGTCTAAACATAATCGCCACTTCTCCCTCCTGGCACTTTCCATGTGGGAGATATAGCAGGATGTATATTGGTTTTGAGGACAACTCAATGGACAGTGTAGGGAGAAAAGTTCCTGGCTCCTTGAATGCCGTTCCTGGAGACACTGCGATCAATGTGGGAGATATGTCAAGATGTGTGTTTGTTTTGAGGACGGCTCTCTGGAGAGTCTTAGCAAAGAGGTCACAGGGATAATCAGAGCAATTCTCAGAGACACTGAGAACAAGATGGACAGTTCCCTCCTGGCACTTTCCCTGTAGGAGATACCGCAAGACGTTTCTGTAGATTGGGCACAGCGCTCTGCAGGGTGTTAGCAGAGACTTTCCCGGGACAGTGAAACCCTATGTCAGAGACACTGAGAAGAAGCCCCAATGTTCCCTCCAGGCACTTTCAGTGTGGGTGCCTTCTCCACGTGGTTCCTGGTTTCCCTGCAGCGCTGAAGAGAATGTTAGCAAAGAGGTAACCGGCACAGCGAAAACAGTACTCAAAGACAGGGAGAGCAAGCTCTCTCTTGGCACTTTGGATGTGGGACATACAGCGAGATGTTTGCTGCTTTTGCGTTTGGCTGTTGGGAGATTTACAGCACAAAGATATCTAGTTGATTTGAAGCAGTTCCGAGAAAGTCTAAACATAATCGCCACTTCTCCCTCCTGGCACTTTCCATGTGGGAGATATAGCAGGATGTATATTGGTTTTGAGGACAACTCAATGGACAGTGTAGGGAGAAAAGTTCCTGGCTCCTTGAATGCCGTTCCTGGAGACACTGCGATCAATGAGGGAGATATGTCAAGATGAGTGTTGGTTTTGAGGACGGCTCTCTGGAGAGTCTTAGCAAAGAGGTCACAGGGATAATCAGAGCAATTCTCAGAGACACTGAGAACAAGCTCGACAATTCCCTCCTGGCACTTTCCCTGTAGGAGATACCGCAAGACGTTTCTGTAGATTGGGCACAGCGCTCTGCAGGGTGTTAGCAGAGACTTTCCCGGGACAGTGAAACCCTATGTCAGAGACACTGAGAAGAAGCCCCAATGTTCCCTCCAGGCACTTTCAGTGTGGGTGCCTTCTCCACGTGGTTCCTGGTTTCCCTGCAGCGCTGAAGAGAATGTTAGCAAAGAGGTAACCGGCACAGCGAAAACAGTACTCAAAGACAGGGAGAGCAAGCTCTCTCTTGGCACTTTGGATGTGGGACATACAGCGAGATGTTTGCTGCTTTTGCGTTTGGCTGTTGGGAGATTTAAAGCACAAAGATATCTAGTTGATTTGAAGCAGTTCCGAGAAAGTCTAAACATAATCGCCACTTCTCCCTCCTGGCACTTTCCATGTGGGAGATATAGCAGGATGTATATTGGTTTTGAGGACAACTCAATGGACAGTGTAGGGAGAAAAGTTCCTGGCTCCTTGAATGCCGTTCCTGGAGACACTGCGGTCAATGTGGGAGATATGTCAAGATGTGTGTTTGTTTTGAGGACGGCTCTCTGGAGAGTCTTAGCAAAGAGGTCACAGGGATAATCAGAGCAATTCTCAGAGACACTGAGAACAAGCTCGACAATTCCCTCCTGGCACTTTCCCTGTAGGAGATACCGCAAGACGTTTCTGTAGATTGGGCACAGCGCTCTGCAGGGTGTTAGCAGAGACTTTCCCGGGACAGTGAAACCCTATGTCAGAGACACTGAGAAGAAGCCCCAATGTTCCCTCCAGGCACTTTCAGTGTGGGTGCCTTCTCCACGTGGTTCCTGGTTTCCCTGCAGCGCTGAAGAGAATGTTAGCAAAGAGGTAACCGGCACAGCGAAAACAGTACTCAAAGACAGGGAGAGCAAGCTCTCTCTTGGCACTTTGGATGTGGGACATACAGCGAGATGTTTGCTGCTTTTGCGTTTGGCTGTTGGGAGATTTACAGCACAAAGATATCTAGTTGATTTGAAGCAGTTCCGAGAAAGTCTAAACATAATCGCCACTTCTCCCTCCTGGCACTTTCCATGTGGGAGATATAGCAGGATGTATATTGGTTTTGAGGACAACTCAATGGACAGTGTAGGGAGAAAAGTTCCTGGCTCCTTGAATGCCGTTCCTGGAGACACTGCGATCAATGAGGGAGATATGTCAAGATGTGTGTTGGTTTTGAGGACGGCTCTCTGGAGAGTCTTAGCAAAGAGGTCACAGGGATAATCAGAGCAATTCTCAGAGACACTGAGAACAAGCTCGACAATTCCCTCCTGGCACTTTCCCTGTAGGAGATACCGCAAGACGTTTCTGTAGATTGGGCACAGCGCTCTGCAGGGTGTTAGCAGAGACTTTCCCGGGACAGTGAAACCCTATGTCAGAGACACTGAGAAGAAGCCCCAATGTTCCCTCCAGGCACTTTCAGTGTGGGTGCCTTCTCCACGTGGTTCCTGGTTTCCCTGCAGCGCTGAAGAGAATGTTAGCAAAGAGGTAACCGGCACAGCGAAAACAGTACTCAAAGACAGGGAGAGCAAGCTCTCTCTTGGCACTTTGGATGTGGGACATACAGCGAGATGTTTGCTGCTTTTGCGTTTGGCTGTTGGGAGATTTACAGCACAAAGATATCTAGTTGATTTGAAGCAGTTCCGAGAAAGTCTAAACATAATCGCCACTTCTCCCTCCTGGCACTTTCCATGTGGGAGATATAGCAGGATGTATATTGGTTTTGAGGACAACTCAATGGACAGTGTAGGGAGAAAAGTTCCTGGCTCCTTGAATGCCGTTCCTGGAGACACTGCGATCAATGTGGGAGATATGTCAAGATGTGTGTTTGTTTTGAGGACGGCTCTCTGGAGAGTCTTAGCAAAGAGGTCACAGGGATAATCAGAGCAATTCTCAGAGACACTGAGAACAAGATGGACAGTTCCCTCCTGGCACTTTCCCTGTAGGAGATACCGCAAGACGTTTCTGTAGATTGGGCACAGCGCTCTGCAGGGTGTTAGCAGAGACTTTCCCGGGACAGTGAAACCCTATGTCAGAGACACTGAGAAGAAGCCCCAATGTTCCCTCCAGGCGCTTTCAGTGTGGGTGCCTTCTCCACGTGGTTCCTGGTTTCCCTGCAGCGCTGAAGAGAATGTTAGCAAAGAGGTAACCGGGACAGTGAAAACAGTACTCAAAGACAGGGAGAGCAAGCTCTCTCTTGGCACTTTGGATGTGGGACATACAGCGAGATGTTTGCTGCTTTTGCGTTTGGCTGTTGGGAGATTTACAGCACAAAGATATCTAGTTGATTTGAAGCAGTTCCGAGAAAGTCTAAACATAATCGCCACTTCTCCCTCCTGGCACTTTCCATGTGGGAGATATAGCAGGATGTATATTGGTTTTGAGGACAACTCAATGGACAGTGTAGGGAGAAAAGTTCCTGGCTCCTTGAATGCCGTTCCTGGAGACACTGCGATCAATGAGGGAGATATGTCAAGATGAGTGTTGGTTTTGAGGACGGCTCTCTGGAGAGTCTTAGCAAAGAGGTCACAGGGATAATCAGAGCAATTCTCAGAGACACTGAGAACAAGCTCGACAATTCCCTCCTGGCACTTTCCCTGTAGGAGATACCGCAAGACGTTTCTGTAGATTGGGCACAGCGCTCTGCAGGGTGTTAGCAGAGACTTTCCCGGGACAGTGAAACCCTATGTCAGAGACACTGAGAAGAAGCCCCAATGTTCCCTCCAGGCACTTTCAGTGTGGGTGCCTTCTCCACGTGGTTCCTGGTTTCCCTGCAGCGCTGAAGAGAATGTTAGCAAAGAGGTAACCGGCACAGCGAAAACAGTACTCAAAGACAGGGAGAGCAAGCTCTCTCTTGGCACTTTGGATGTGGGACATACAGCGAGATGTTTGCTGCTTTTGCGTTTGGCTGTTGGGAGATTTACAGCACAAAGATATCTAGTTGATTTGAAGCAGTTCCGAGAAAGTCTAAACATAATCGCCACTTCTCCCTCCTGGCACTTTCCATGTGGGAGATATAGCAGGATGTATATTGGTTTTGAGGACAACTCAATGGACAGTGTAGGGAGAAAAGTTCCTGGCTCCTTGAATGCCGTTCCTGGAGACACTGCGATCAATGAGGGAGATATGTCAAGATGTGTGTTGGTTTTGAGGACGGCTCTCTGGAGAGTCTTAGCAAAGAGGTCACAGGGATAATCAGAGCAATTCTCAGAGACACTGAGAACAAGCTCGACAATTCCCTCCTGGCACTTTCCCTGTAGGAGATACCGCAAGACGTTTCTGTAGATTGGGCACAGCGCTCTGCAGGGTGTTAGCAGAGACTTTCCCGGGACAGTGAAACCCTATGTCAGAGACACTGAGAAGAAGCCCCAATGTTCCCTCCAGGCACTTTCAGTGTGGGTGCCTTCTCCACGTGGTTCCTGGTTTCCCTGCAGCGCTGAAGAGAATGTTAGCAAAGAGGTAACCGGCACAGCGAAAACAGTACTCAAAGACAGGGAGAGCAAGCTCTCTCTTGGCACTTTGGATGTGGGACATACAGCGAGATGTTTGCTGCTTTTGCGTTTGGCTGTTGGGAGATTTACAGCACAAAGATATCTAGTTGATTTGAAGCAGTTCCGAGAAAGTCTAAACATAATCGCCACTTCTCCCTCCTGGCACTTTCCATGTGGGAGATATAGCAGGATGTATATTGGTTTTGAGGACAACTCAATGGACAGTGTAGGGAGAAAAGTTCCTGGCTCCTTGAATGCCGTTCCTGGAGACACTGCGATCAATGAGGGAGATATGTCAAGATGTGTGTTGGTTTTGAGGACGGCTCTCTGGAGAGTCTTAGCAAAGAGGTCACAGGGATAATCAGAGCAATTCTCAGAGACACTGAGAACAAGATGGACAGTTCCCTCCTGGCACTTTCCCTGTAGGAGATACCGCAAGACGTTTCTGTAGATTGGGCACAGCGCTCTGCAGGGTGTTAGCAGAGACTTTCCCGGGACAGTGAAACCCTATGTCAGAGACACTGAGAAGAAGCCCCAATGTTCCCTCCAGGCACTTTCAGTGTGGGTGCCTTCTCCACGTGGTTCCTGGTTTCCCTGCAGCGCTGAAGAGAATGTTAGCAAAGAGGTAACCGGCACAGCGAAAACAGTACTCAAAGACAGGGAGAGCAAGCTCTCTCTTGGCACTTTGGATGTGGGACATACAGCGAGATGTTTGCTGCTTTTGCGTTTGGCTGTTGGGAGATTTACAGCACAAAGATATCTAGTTGATTTGAAGCAGTTCCGAGAAAGTCTAAACATAATCGCCACTTCTCCCTCCTGGCACTTTCCATGTGGGAGATATAGCAGGATGTATATTGGTTTTGAGGACAACTCAATGGACAGTGTAGGGAGAAAAGTTCCTGGCTCCTTGAATGCCGTTCCTGGAGACACTGCGATCAATGTGGGAGATATGTCAAGATGAGTGTTGGTTTTGAGGACGGCTCTCTGGAGAGTCTTAGCAAAGAGGTCACAGGGATAATCAGAGCAATTCTCAGAGACACTGAGAACAAGCTCGACAATTCCCTCCTGGCACTTTCCCTGTAGGAGATACCGCAAGACGTTTCTGTAGATTGGGCACAGCGCTCTGCAGGGTGTTAGCAGAGACTTTCCCGGGACAGTGAAACCCTATGTCAGAGACACTGAGAAGAAGCCCCAATGTTCCCTCCAGGCACTTTCAGTGTGGGTGCCTTCTCCACGTGGTTCCTGGTTTCCCTGCAGCGCTGAAGAGAATGTTAGCAAAGAGGTAACCGGCACAGCGAAAACAGTACTCAAAGACAGGGAGAGCAAGCTCTCTCTTGGCACTTTGGATGTGGGACATACAGCGAGATGTTTGCTGCTTTTGCGTTTGGCTGTTGGGAGATTTACAGCACAAAGATATCTAGTTGATTTGAAGCAGTTCCGAGAAAGTCTAAACATAATCGCCACTTCTCCCTCCTGGCACTTTCCATGTGGGAGATATAGCAGGATGTATATTGGTTTTGAGGACAACTCAATGGACAGTGTAGGGAGAAAAGTTCCTGGCTCCTTGAATGCCGTTCCTGGAGACACTGCGATCAATGTGGGAGATATGTCAAGATGTGTGTTTGTTTTGAGGACGGCTCTCTGGAGAGTCTTAGCAAAGAGGTCACAGGGATAATCAGAGCAATTCTCAGAGACACTGAGAACAAGATGGACAGTTCCCTCCTGGCACTTTCCCTGTAGGAGATACCGCAAGACGTTTCTGTAGATTGGGCACAGCGCTCTGCAGGGTGTTAGCAGAGACTTTCCCGGGACAGTGAAACCCTATGTCAGAGACACTGAGAAGAAGCCCCAATGTTCCCTCCAGGCACTTTCAGTGTGGGTGCCTTCTCCACGTGGTTCCTGGTTTCCCTGCAGCGCTGAAGAGAATGTTAGCAAAGAGGTAACCGGGACAGTGAAAACAGTACTCAAAGACAGGGAGAGCAAGCTCTCTCTTGGCACTTTGGATGTGGGACATACAGCGAGATGTTTGCTGCTTTTGCGTTTGGCTGTTGGGAGATTTACAGCACAAAGATATCTAGTTGATTTGAAGCAGTTCCGAGAAAGTCTAAACATAATCGCCACTTCTCCCTCCTGGCACTTTCCATGTGGGAGATATAGCAGGATGTATATTGGTTTTGAGGACAACTCAATGGACAGTGTAGGGAGAAAAGTTCCTGGCTCCTTGAATGCCGTTCCTGGAGACACTGCGATCAATGTGGGAGATATGTCAAGATGTGTGTTTGTTTTGAGGACGGCTCTCTGGAGAGTCTTAGCAAAGAGGTCACAGGGATAATCAGAGCAATTCTCAGAGACACTGAGAACAAGATGGACAGTTCCCTCCTGGCACTTTCCCTGTAGGAGATACCGCAAGACGTTTCTGTAGATTGGGCACAGCGCTCTGCAGGGTGTTAGCAGAGACTTTCCCGGGACAGTGAAACCCTATGTCAGAGACACTGAGAAGAAGCCCCAATGTTCCCTCCAGGCACTTTCAGTGTGGGTGCCTTCTCCACGTGGTTCCTGGTTTCCCTGCAGCGCTGAAGAGAATGTTAGCAAAGAGGTAACCGGGACAGTGAAAACAGTACTCAAAGACAGGGAGAGCAAGCTCTCTCTTGGCACTTTGGATGTGGGACATACAGCGAGATGTTTGCTGCTTTTGCGTTTGGCTGTTGGGAGATTTACAGCACAAAGATATCTAGTTGATTTGAAGCAGTTCCGAGAAAGTCTAAACATAATCGCCACTTCTCCCTCCTGGCACTTTCCATGTGGGAGATATAGCAGGATGTATATTGGTTTTGAGGACAACTCAATGGACAGTGTAGGGAGAAAAGTTCCTGGCTCCTTGAATGCCGTTCCTGGAGACACTGCGATCAATGAGGGAGATATGTCAAGATGAGTGTTGGTTTTGAGGACGGCTCTCTGGAGAGTCTTAGCAAAGAGGTCACAGGGATAATCAGAGCAATTCTCAGAGACACTGAGAACAAGCTCGACAATTCCCTCCTGGCACTTTCCCTGTAGGAGATACCGCAAGACGTTTCTGTAGATTGGGCACAGCGCTCTGCAGGGTGTTAGCAGAGACTTTCCCGGGACAGTGAAACCCTATGTCAGAGACACTGAGAAGAAGCCCCAATGTTCCCTCCAGGCACTTTCAGTGTGGGTGCCTTCTCCACGTGGTTCCTGGTTTCCCTGCAGCGCTGAAGAGAATGTTAGCAAAGAGGTAACCGGCACAGCGAAAACAGTACTCAAAGACAGGGAGAGCAAGCTCTCTCTTGGCACTTTGGATGTGGGACATACAGCGAGATGTTTGCTGCTTTTGCGTTTGGCTGTTGGGAGATTTACAGCACAAAGATATCTAGTTGATTTGAAGCAGTTCCGAGAAAGTCTAAACATAATCGCCACTTCTCCCTCCTGGCACTTTCCATGTGGGAGATATAGCAGGATGTATATTGGTTTTGAGGACAACTCAATGGACAGTGTAGGGAGAAAAGTTCCTGGCTCCTTGAATGCCGTTCCTGGAGACACTGCGATCAATGAGGGAGATATGTCAAGATGTGTGTTGGTTTTGAGGACGGCTCTCTGGAGAGTCTTAGCAAAGAGGTCACAGGGATAATCAGAGCAATTCTCAGAGACACTGAGAACAAGCTCGACAATTCCCTCCTGGCACTTTCCCTGTAGGAGATACCGCAAGACGTTTCTGTAGATTGGGCACAGCGCTCTGCAGGGTGTTAGCAGAGACTTTCCCGGGACAGTGAAACCCTATGTCAGAGACACTGAGAAGAAGCCCCAATGTTCCCTCCAGGCACTTTCAGTGTGGGTGCCTTCTCCACGTGGTTCCTGGTTTCCCTGCAGCGCTGAAGAGAATGTTAGCAAAGAGGTAACCGGCACAGCGAAAACAGTACTCAAAGACAGGGAGAGCAAGCTCTCTCTTGGCACTTTGGATGTGGGACATACAGCGAGATGTTTGCTGCTTTTGCGTTTGGCTGTTGGGAGATTTACAGCACAAAGATATCTAGTTGATTTGAAGCAGTTCCGAGAAAGTCTAAACATAATCGCCACTTCTCCCTCCTGGCACTTTCCATGTGGGAGATATAGCAGGATGTATATTGGTTTTGAGGACAACTCAATGGACAGTGTAGGGAGAAAAGTTCCTGGCTCCTTGAATGCCGTTCCTGGAGACACTGCGATCAATGAGGGAGATATGTCAAGATGTGTGTTGGTTTTGAGGACGGCTCTCTGGAGAGTCTTAGCAAAGAGGTCACAGGGATAATCAGAGCAATTCTCAGAGACACTGAGAACAAGATGGACAGTTCCCTCCTGGCACTTTCCCTGTAGGAGATACCGCAAGACGTTTCTGTAGATTGGGCACAGCGCTCTGCAGGGTGTTAGCAGAGACTTTCCCGGGACAGTGAAACCCTATGTCAGAGACACTGAGAAGAAGCCCCAATGTTCCCTCCAGGCACTTTCAGTGTGGGTGCCTTCTCCACGTGGTTCCTGGTTTCCCTGCAGCGCTGAAGAGAATGTTAGCAAAGAGGTAACCGGCACAGCGAAAACAGTACTCAAAGACAGGGAGAGCAAGCTCTCTCTTGGCACTTTGGATGTGGGACATACAGCGAGATGTTTGCTGCTTTTGCGTTTGGCTGTTGGGAGATTTACAGCACAAAGATATCTAGTTGATTTGAAGCAGTTCCGAGAAAGTCTAAACATAATCGCCACTTCTCCCTCCTGGCACTTTCCATGTGGGAGATATAGCAGGATGTATATTGGTTTTGAGGACAACTCAATGGACAGTGTAGGGAGAAAAGTTCCTGGCTCCTTGAATGCCGTTCCTGGAGACACTGCGATCAATGAGGGAGATATGTCAAGATGTGTGTTGGTTTTGAGGACGGCTCTCTGGAGAGTCTTAGCAAAGAGGTCACAGGGATAATCAGAGCAATTCTCAGAGACACTGAGAACAAGCTCGACAATTCCCTCCTGGCACTTTCCCTGTAGGAGATACCGCAAGACGTTTCTGTAGATTGGGCACAGCGCTCTGCAGGGTGTTAGCAGAGACTTTCCCGGGACAGTGAAACCCTATGTCAGAGACACTGAGAAGAAGCCCCAATGTTCCCTCCAGGCACTTTCAGTGTGGGTGCCTTCTCCACGTGGTTCCTGGTTTCCCTGCAGCGCTGAAGAGAATGTTAGCAAAGAGGTAACCGGCACAGCGAAAACAGTACTCAAAGACAGGGAGAGCAAGCTCTCTCTTGGCACTTTGGATGTGGGACATACAGCGAGATGTTTGCTGCTTTTGCGTTTGGCTGTTGGGAGATTTACAGCACAAAGATATCTAGTTGATTTGAAGCAGTTCCGAGAAAGTCTAAACATAATCGCCACTTCTCCCTCCTGGCACTTTCCATGTGGGAGATATAGCAGGATGTATATTGGTTTTGAGGACAACTCAATGGACAGTGTAGGGAGAAAAGTTCCTGGCTCCTTGAATGCCGTTCCTGGAGACACTGCGATCAATGTGGGAGATATGTCAAGATGTGTGTTTGTTTTGAGGACGGCTCTCTGGAGAGTCTTAGCAAAGAGGTCACAGGGATAATCAGAGCAATTCTCAGAGACACTGAGAACAAGATGGACAGTTCCCTCCTGGCACTTTCCCTGTAGGAGATACCGCAAGACGTTTCTGTAGATTGGGCACAGCGCTCTGCAGGGTGTTAGCAGAGACTTTCCCGGGACAGTGAAACCCTATGTCAGAGACACTGAGAAGAAGCCCCAATGTTCCCTCCAGGCACTTTCAGTGTGGGTGCCTTCTCCACGTGGTTCCTGGTTTCCCTGCAGCGCTGAAGAGAATGTTAGCAAAGAGGTAACCGGCACAGCGAAAACAGTACTCAAAGACAGGGAGAGCAAGCTCTCTCTTGGCACTTTGGATGTGGGACATACAGCGAGATGTTTGCTGCTTTTGCGTTTGGCTGTTGGGAGATTTACAGCACAAAGATATCTAGTTGATTTGAAGCAGTTCCGAGAAAGTCTAAACATAATCGCCACTTCTCCCTCCTGGCACTTTCCATGTGGGAGATATAGCAGGATGTATATTGGTTTTGAGGACAACTCAATGGACAGTGTAGGGAGAAAAGTTCCTGGCTCCTTGAATGCCGTTCCTGGAGACACTGCGATCAATGTGGGAGATATGTCAAGATGTGTGTTTGTTTTGAGGACGGCTCTCTGGAGAGTCTTAGCAAAGAGGTCACAGGGATAATCAGAGCAATTCTCAGAGACACTGAGAACAAGATGGACAGTTCCCTCCTGGCACTTTCCCTGTAGGAGATACCGCAAGACGTTTCTGTAGATTGGGCACAGCGCTCTGCAGGGTGTTAGCAGAGACTTTCCCGGGACAGTGAAACCCTATGTCAGAGACACTGAGAAGAAGCCCCAATGTTCCCTCCAGGCACTTTCAGTGTGGGTGCCTTCTCCACGTGGTTCCTGGTTTCCCTGCAGCGCTGAAGAGAATGTTAGCAAAGAGGTAACCGGCACAGCGAAAACAGTACTCAAAGAGAGGGAGAGCAAGCTCTCTCTTGGCACTTTGGATGTGGGACATACAGCGAGATGTTTGCTGCTTTTGCGTTTGGCTGTTGGGAGATTTACAGCACAAAGATATCTAGTTGATTTGAAGCAGTTCCGAGAAAGTCTAAACATAATCGCCACTTCTCCCTCCTGGCACTTTCCATGTGGGAGATATAGCAGGATGTATATTGGTTTTGAGGACAACTCAATGGACAGTGTAGGGAGAAAAGTTCCTGGCTCCTTGAATGCCGTTCCTGGAGACACTGCGATCAATGAGGGAGATATGTCAAGATGAGTGTTGGTTTTGAGGACGGCTCTCTGGAGAGTCTTAGCAAAGAGGTCACAGGGATAATCAGAGCAATTCTCAGAGACACTGAGAACAAGCTCGACAATTCCCTCCTGGCACTTTCCCTGTAGGAGATACCGCAAGACGTTTCTGTAGATTGGGCACAGCGCTCTGCAGGGTGTTAGCAGAGACTTTCCCGGGACAGTGAAACCCTATGTCAGAGACACTGAGAAGAAGCCCCAATGTTCCCTCCAGGCACTTTCAGTGTGGGTGCCTTCTCCACGTGGTTCCTGGTTTCCCTGCAGCGCTGAAGAGAATGTTAGCAAAGAGGTAACCGGCACAGCGAAAACAGTACTCAAAGAGAGGGAGAGCAAGCTCTCTCTTGGCACTTTGGATGTGGGACATACAGCGAGATGTTTGCTGCTTTTGCGTTTGGCTGTTGGGAGATTTACAGCACAAAGATATCTAGTTGATTTGAAGCAGTTCCGAGAAAGTCTAAACATAATCGCCACTTCTCCCTCCTGGCACTTTCCATGTGGGAGATATAGCAGGATGTATATTGGTTTTGAGGACAACTCAATGGACAGTGTAGGGAGAAAAGTTCCTGGCTCCTTGAATGCCGTTCCTGGAGACACTGCGATCAATGAGGGAGATATGTCAAGATGTGTGTTGGTTTTGAGGACGGCTCTCTGGAGAGTCTTAGCAAAGAGGTCACAGGGATAATCAGAGCAATTCTCAGAGACACTGAGAACAAGCTCGACAATTCCCTCCTGGCACTTTCCCTGTAGGAGATACCGCAAGACGTTTCTGTAGATTGGGCACAGCGCTCTGCAGGGTGTTAGCAGAGACTTTCCCGGGACAGTGAAACCCTATGTCAGAGACACTGAGAAGAAGCCCCAATGTTCCCTCCAGGCACTTTCAGTGTGGGTGCCTTCTCCACGTGGTTCCTGGTTTCCCTGCAGCGCTGAAGAGAATGTTAGCAAAGAGGTAACCGGCACAGCGAAAACAGTACTCAAAGACAGGGAGAGCAAGCTCTCTCTTGGCACTTTGGATGTGGGACATACAGCGAGATGTTTGCTGCTTTTGCGTTTGGCTGTTGGGAGATTTACAGCACAAAGATATCTAGTTGATTTGAAGCAGTTCCGAGAAAGTCTAAACATAATCGCCACTTCTCCCTCCTGGCACTTTCCATGTGGGAGATATAGCAGGATGTATATTGGTTTTGAGGACAACTCAATGGACAGTGTAGGGAGAAAAGTTCCTGGCTCCTTGAATGCCGTTCCTGGAGACACTGCGATCAATGAGGGAGATATGTCAAGATGTGTGTTGGTTTTGAGGACGGCTCTCTGGAGAGTCTTAGCAAAGAGGTCACAGGGATAATCAGAGCAATTCTCAGAGACACTGAGAACAAGATGGACAGTTCCCTCCTGGCACTTTCCCTGTAGGAGATACCGCAAGACGTTTCTGTAGATTGGGCACAGCGCTCTGCAGGGTGTTAGCAGAGACTTTCCCGGGACAGTGAAACCCTATGTCAGAGACACTGAGAAGATGCCCCAATGTTCCCTCCAGGCACTTTCAGTGTGGGTGCCTTCTCCACGTGGTTCCTGGTTTCCCTGCAGCGCTGAAGAGAATGTTAGCAAAGAGGTAACCGGGACAGTGCAAACAGTACTCAAAGACAGGGAGAGCAAGCTCTCTCTTGGCACTTTGGATGTGGGACATACAGCGAGATGTTTGCTGCTTTTGCGTTTGGCTGTTGGGAGATTTACAGCACAAAGATATCTAGTTGATTTGAAGCAGTTCCGAGAAAGTCTAAACATAATCGCCACTTCTCCCTCCTGGCACTTTCCATGTGGGAGATATAGCAGGATGTATATTGGTTTTGAGGACAACTCAATGGACAGTGTAGGGAGAAAAGTTCCTGGCTCCTTGAATGCCGTTCCTGGAGACACTGCGATCAATGAGGGAGATATGTCAAGATGTGTGTTGGTTTTGAGGACGGCTCTCTGGAGAGTCTTAGCAAAGAGGTCACAGGGATAATCAGAGCAATTCTCAGAGACACTGAGAACAAGATGGACAGTTCCCTCCTGGCACTTTCCCTGTAGGAGATACCGCAAGACGTTTCTGTAGATTGGGCACAGCGCTCTGCAGGGTGTTAGCAGAGACTTTCCCGGGACAGTGAAACCCTATGTCAGAGACACTGAGAAGAAGCCCCAATGTTCCCTCCAGGCACTTTCAGTGTGGGTGCCTTCTCCACGTGGTTCCTGGTTTCCCTGCAGCGCTGAAGAGAATGTTAGCAAAGAGGTAACCGGCACAGCGAAAACAGTACTCAAAGAGAGGGAGAGCAAGCTCTCTCTTGGCACTTTGGATGTGGGACATACAGCGAGATGTTTGCTGCTTTTGCGTTTGGCTGTTGGGAGATTTACAGCACAAAGATATCTAGTTGATTTGAAGCAGTTCCGAGAAAGTCTAAACATAATCGCCACTTCTCCCTCCTGGCACTTTCCATGTGGGAGATATAGCAGGATGTATATTGGTTTTGAGGACAACTCAATGGACAGTGTAGGGAGAAAAGTTCCTGGCTCCTTGAATGCCGTTCCTGGAGACACTGCGATCAATGAGGGAGATATGTCAAGATGTGTGTTGGTTTTGAGGACGGCTCTCTGGAGAGTCCTAGCAAAGAGGTCACAGGGATAATCAGAGCAATTCTCAGAGACACTGAGAACAAGATGGACAGTTCCCTCCTGGCACTTTCCCTGTAGGAGATACCGCAAGACGTTTCTGTAGATTGGGCACAGCGCTCTGCAGGGTGTTAGCAGAGACTTTCCCGGGACAGTGAAACCCTATGTCAGAGACACTGAGAAGAAGCCCCAATGTTCCCTCCAGGCACTTTCAGTGTGGGTGCCTTCTCCACGTGGTTCCTGGTTTCCCTGCAGCGCTGAAGAGAATGTTAGCAAAGAGGTAACCGGCACAGCGAAAACAGTACTCAAAGAGAGGGAGAGCAAGCTCTCTCTTGACACTTTGGATGTGGGACATACAGCGAGATGTTTGCTGCTTTTGCGTTTGGCTGTTGGGAGATTTACAGCACAAAGATATCTAGTTGATTTGAAGCAGTTCCGAGAAAGTCTAAACATAATCGCCACTTCTCCCTCCTGGCACTTTCCATGTGGGAGATATAGCAGGATGTATATTGGTTTTGAGGACAACTCAATGGACAGTGTAGGGAGAAAAGTTCCTGGCTCCTTGAATGCCGTTCCTGGAGACACTGCGATCAATGTGGGAGATATGTCAAGATGTGTGTTTGTTTTGAGGACGGCTCTCTGGAGAGTCTTAGCAAAGAGGTCACAGGGATAATCAGAGCAATTCTCAGAGACACTGAGAACAAGATGGACAGTTCCCTCCTGGCACTTTCCCTGTAGGAGATACCGCAAGACGTTTCTGTAGATTGGGCACAGCGCTCTGCAGGGTGTTAGCAGAGACTTTCCCGGGACAGTGAAACCCTATGTCAGAGACACTGAGAAGAAGCCCCAATGTTCCCTCCAGGCACTTTCAGTGTGGGTGCCTTCTCCACGTGGTTCCTGGTTTCCCTGCAGCGCTGAAGAGAATGTTAGCAAAGAGGTAACCGGGACAGCGAAAACAGTACTCAAAGACAGGGAGAGCAAGCTCTCTCTTGGCACTTTGGATGTGGGACATACAGCGAGATGTTTGCTGCTTTTGCGTTTGGCTGTTGGGAGATTTACAGCACAAAGATATCTAGTTGATTTGAAGCAGTTCCGAGAAAGTCTAAACATAATCGCCACTTCTCCCTCCTGGCACTTTCCATGTGGGAGATATAGCAGGATGTATATTGGTTTTGAGGACAACTCAATGGACAGTGTAGGGAGAAAAGTTCCTGGCTCCTTGAATGCCGTTCCTGGAGACACTGCGATCAATGAGGGAGATATGTCAAGATGTGTGTTGGTTTTGAGGACGGCTCTCTGGAGAGTCTTAGCAAAGAGGTCACAGGGATAATCAGAGCAATTCTCAGAGACACTGAGAACAAGCTCGACAATTCCCTCCTGGCACTTTCCCTGTAGGAGATACCGCAAGACGTTTCTGTAGATTGGGCACAGCGCTCTGCAGGGTGTTAGCAGAGACTTTCCCGGGACAGTGAAACCCTATGTCAGAGACACTGAGAAGAAGCCCCAATGTTCCCTCCAGGCACTTTCAGTGTGGGTGCCTTCTCCACGTGGTTCCTGGTTTCCCTGCAGCGCTGAAGAGAATGTTAGCAAAGAGGTAACCGGCACAGCGAAAACAGTACTCAAAGACAGGGAGAGCAAGCTCTCTCTTGGCACTTTGGATGTGGGACATACAGCGAGATGTTTGCTGCTTTTGCGTTTGGCTGTTGGGAGATTTACAGCACAAAGATATCTAGTTGATTTGAAGCAGTTCCGAGAAAGTCTAAACATAATCGCCACTTCTCCCTCCTGGCACTTTCCATGTGGGAGATATAGCAGGATGTATATTGGTTTTGAGGACAACTCAATGGACAGTGTAGGGAGAAAAGTTCCTGGCTCCTTGAATGCCGTTCCTGGAGACACTGCGATCAATGAGGGAGATATGTCAAGATGTGTGTTGGTTTTGAGGACGGCTCTCTGGAGAGTCTTAGCAAAGAGGTCACAGGGATAATCAGAGCAATTCTCAGAGACACTGAGAACAAGATGGACAGTTCCCTCCTGGCACTTTCCCTGTAGGAGATACCGCAAGACGTTTCTGTAGATTGGGCACAGCGCTCTGCAGGGTGTTAGCAGAGACTTTCCCGGGACAGTGAAACCCTATGTCAGAGACACTGAGAAGAAGCCCCAATGTTCCCTCCAGGCACTTTCAGTGTGGGTGCCTTCTCCACGTGGTTCCTGGTTTCCCTGCAGCGCTGAAGAGAATGTTAGCAAAGAGGTAACCGGCACAGCGAAAACAGTACTCAAAGAGAGGGAGAGCAAGCTCTCTCTTGACACTTTGGATGTGGGACATACAGCGAGATGTTTGCTGCTTTTGCGTTTGGCTGTTGGGAGATTTACAGCACAAAGATATCTAGTTGATTTGAAGCAGTTCCGAGAAAGTCTAAACATAATCGCCACTTCTCCCTCCTGGCACTTTCCATGTGGGAGATATAGCAGGATGTATATTGGTTTTGAGGACAACTCAATGGACAGTGTAGGGAGAAAAGTTCCTGGCTCCTTGAATGCCGTTCCTGGAGACACTGCGATCAATGTGGGAGATATGTCAAGATGTGTGTTTGTTTTGAGGACGGCTCTCTGGAGAGTCTTAGCAAAGAGGTCACAGGGATAATCAGAGCAATTCTCAGAGACACTGAGAACAAGCTCGACAATTCCCTCCTGGCACTTTCCCTGTAGGAGATACCGCAAGACGTTTCTGTAGATTGGGCACAGCGCTCTGCAGGGTGTTAGCAGAGACTTTCCCGGGACAGTGAAACCCTATGTCAGAGACACTGAGAAGAAGCCCCAATGTTCCCTCCAGGCACTTTCAGTGTGGGTGCCTTCTCCACGTGGTTCCTGGTTTCCCTGCAGCGCTGAAGAGAATGTTAGCAAAGAGGTAACCGGGACAGCGAAAACAGTACTCAAAGACAGGGAGAGCAAGCTCTCTCTTGGCACTTTGGATGTGGGACATACAGCGAGATGTTTGCTGCTTTTGCGTTTGGCTGTTGGGAGATTTACAGCACAAAGATATCTAGTTGATTTGAAGCAGTTCCGAGAAAGTCTAAACATAATCGCCACTTCTCCCTCCTGGCACTTTCCATGTGGGAGATATAGCAGGATGTATATTGGTTTTGAGGACAACTCAATGGACAGTGTAGGGAGAAAAGTTCCTGGCTCCTTGAATGCCGTTCCTGGAGACACTGCGATCAATGAGGGAGATATGTCAAGATGTGTGTTGGTTTTGAGGACGGCTCTCTGGAGAGTCTTAGCAAAGAGGTCACAGGGATAATCAGAGCAATTCTCAGAGACACTGAGAACAAGCTCGACAATTCCCTCCTGGCACTTTCCCTGTAGGAGATACCGCAAGACGTTTCTGTAGATTGGGCACAGCGCTCTGCAGGGTGTTAGCAGAGACTTTCCCGGGACAGTGAAACCCTATGTCAGAGACACTGAGAAGAAGCCCCAATGTTCCCTCCAGGCACTTTCAGTGTGGGTGCCTTCTCCACGTGGTTCCTGGTTTCCCTGCAGCGCTGAAGAGAATGTTAGCAAAGAGGTAACCGGCACAGCGAAAACAGTACTCAAAGACAGGGAGAGCAAGCTCTCTCTTGGCACTTTGGATGTGGGACATACAGCGAGATGTTTGCTGCTTTTGCGTTTGGCTGTTGGGAGATTTACAGCACAAAGATATCTAGTTGATTTGAAGCAGTTCCGAGAAAGTCTAAACATAATCGCCACTTCTCCCTCCTGGCACTTTCCATGTGGGAGATATAGCAGGATGTATATTGGTTTTGAGGACAACTCAATGGACAGTGTAGGGAGAAAAGTTCCTGGCTCCTTGAATGCCGTTCCTGGAGACACTGCGATCAATGAGGGAGATATGTCAAGATGTGTGTTGGTTTTGAGGACGGCTCTCTGGAGAGTCTTAGCAAAGAGGTCACAGGGATAATCAGAGCAATTCTCAGAGACACTGAGAACAAGCTCGACAATTCCCTCCTGGCACTTTCCCTGTAGGAGATACCGCAAGACGTTTCTGTAGATTGGGCACAGCGCTCTGCAGGGTGTTAGCAGAGACTTTCCCGGGACAGTGAAACCCTATGTCAGAGACACTGAGAAGAAGCCCCAATGTTCCCTCCAGGCACTTTCAGTGTGGGTGCCTTCTCCACGTGGTTCCTGGTTTCCCTGCAGCGCTGAAGAGAATGTTAGCAAAGAGGTAACCGGCACAGCGAAAACAGTACTCAAAGACAGGGAGAGCAAGCTCTCTCTTGGCACTTTGGATGTGGGACATACAGCGAGATGTTTGCTGCTTTTGCGTTTGGCTGTTGGGAGATTTACAGCACAAAGATATCTAGTTGATTTGAAGCAGTTCCGAGAAAGTCTAAACATAATCGCCACTTCTCCCTCCTGGCACTTTCCATGTGGGAGATATAGCAGGATGTATATTGGTTTTGAGGACAACTCAATGGACAGTGTAGGGAGAAAAGTTCCTGGCTCCTTGAATGCCGTTCCTGGAGACACTGCGATCAATGTGGGAGATATGTCAAGATGTGTGTTTGTTTTGAGGACGGCTCTCTGGAGAGTCTTAGCAAAGAGGTCACAGGGATAATCAGAGCAATTCTCAGAGACACTGAGAACAAGATGGACAGTTCCCTCCTGGCACTTTCCCTGTAGGAGATACCGCAAGACGTTTCTGTAGATTGGGCACAGCGCTCTGCAGGGTGTTAGCAGAGACTTTCCCGGGACAGTGAAACCCTATGTCAGAGACACTGAGAAGAAGCCCCAATGTTCCCTCCAGGCACTTTCAGTGTGGGTGCCTTCTCCACGTGGTTCCTGGTTTCCCTGCAGCGCTGAAGAGAATGTTAGCAAAGAGGTAACCGGCACAGCGAAAACAGTACTCAAAGACAGGGAGAGCAAGCTCTCTCTTGGCACTTTGGATGTGGGACATACAGCGAGATGTTTGCTGCTTTTGCGTTTGGCTGTTGGGAGATTTACAGCACAAAGATATCTAGTTGATTTGAAGCAGTTCCGAGAAAGTCTAAACATAATCGCCACTTCTCCCTCCTGGCACTTTCCATGTGGGAGATATAGCAGGATGTATATTGGTTTTGAGGACAACTCAATGGACAGTGTAGGGAGAAAAGTTCCTGGCTCCTTGAATGCCGTTCCTGGAGACACTGCGATCAATGAGGGAGATATGTCAAGATGTGTGTTGGTTTTGAGGACGGCTCTCTGGAGAGTCTTAGCAAAGAGGTCACAGGGATAATCAGAGCAATTCTCAGAGACACTGAGAACAAGCTCGACAATTCCCTCCTGGCACTTTCCCTGTAGGAGATACCGCAAGACGTTTCTGTAGATTGGGCACAGCGCTCTGCAGGGTGTTAGCAGAGACTTTCCCGGGACAGTGAAACCCTATGTCAGAGACACTGAGAAGAAGCCCCAATGTTCCCTCCAGGCACTTTCAGTGTGGGTGCCTTCTCCACGTGGTTCCTGGTTTCCCTGCAGCGCTGAAGAGAATGTTAGCAAAGAGGTAACCGGCACAGCGAAAACAGTACTCAAAGACAGGGAGAGCAAGCTCTCTCTTGGCACTTTGGATGTGGGACATACAGCGAGATGTTTGCTGCTTTTGCGTTTGGCTGTTGGGAGATTTACAGCACAAAGATATCTAGTTGATTTGAAGCAGTTCCGAGAAAGTCTAAACATAATCGCCACTTCTCCCTCCTGGCACTTTCCATGTGGGAGATATAGCAGGATGTATATTGGTTTTGAGGACAACTCAATGGACAGTGTAGGGAGAAAAGTTCCTGGCTCCTTGAATGCCGTTCCTGGAGACACTGCGATCAATGTGGGAGATATGTCAAGATGTGTGTTTGTTTTGAGGACGGCTCTCTGGAGAGTCTTAGCAAAGAGGTCACAGGGATAATCAGAGCAATTCTCAGAGACACTGAGAACAAGATGGACAGTTCCCTCCTGGCACTTTCCCTGTAGGAGATACCGCAAGACGTTTCTGTAGATTGGGCACAGCGCTCTGCAGGGTGTTAGCAGAGACTTTCCCGGGACAGTGAAACCCTATGTCAGAGACACTGAGAAGAAGCCCCAATGTTCCCTCCAGGCACTTTCAGTGTGGGTGCCTTCTCCACGTGGTTCCTGGTTTCCCTGCAGCGCTGAAGAGAATGTTAGCAAAGAGGTAACCGGCACAGCGAAAACAGTACTCAAAGACAGGGAGAGCAAGCTCTCTCTTGGCACTTTGGATGTGGGACATACAGCGAGATGTTTGCTGCTTTTGCGTTTGGCTGTTGGGAGATTTACAGCACAAAGATATCTAGTTGATTTGAAGCAGTTCCGAGAAAGTCTAAACATAATCGCCACTTCTCCCTCCTGGCACTTTCCATGTGGGAGATATAGCAGGATGTATATTGGTTTTGAGGACAACTCAATGGACAGTGTAGGGAGAAAAGTTCCTGGCTCCTTGAATGCCGTTCCTGGAGACACTGCGATCAATGAGGGAGATATGTCAAGATGTGTGTTGGTTTTGAGGACGGCTCTCTGGAGAGTCTTAGCAAAGAGGTCACAGGGATAATCAGAGCAATTCTCAGAGACACTGAGAACAAGCTCGACAATTCCCTCCTGGCACTTTCCCTGTAGGAGATACCGCAAGACGTTTCTGTAGATTGGGCACAGCGCTCTGCAGGGTGTTAGCAGAGACTTTCCCGGGACAGTGAAACCCTATGTCAGAGACACTGAGAAGAAGCCCCAATGTTCCCTCCAGGCACTTTCAGTGTGGGTGCCTTCTCCACGTGGTTCCTGGTTTCCTGCAGCGCTGAAGAGAATGTTAGCAAAGAGGTAACCGGCACAGCGAAAACAGTACTCAAAGACAGGGAGAGCAAGCTCTCTCTTGGCACTTTGGATGTGGGACATACAGCGAGATGTTTGCTGCTTTTGCGTTTGGCTGTTGGGAGATTTACAGCACAAAGATATCTAGTTGATTTGAAGCAGTTCCGAGAAAGTCTAAACATAATCGCCACTTCTCCCTCCTGGCACTTTCCATGTGGGAGATATAGCAGGATGTATATTGGTTTTGAGGACAACTCAATGGACAGTGTAGGGAGAAAAGTTCCTGGCTCCTTGAATGCCGTTCCTGGAGACACTGCGATCAATGAGGGAGATATGTCAAGATGTGTGTTTGTTTTGAGGACGGCTCTCTGGAGAGTCTTAGCAAAGAGGTCACAGGGATAATCAGAGCAATTCTCAGAGACACTGAGAACAAGATGGACAGTTCCCTCCTGGCACTTTCCCTGTAGGAGATACCGCAAGACGTTTCTGTAGATTGGGCACAGCGCTCTGCAGGGTGTTAGCAGAGACTTTCCCGGGACAGTGAAACCCTATGTCAGAGACACTGAGAAGAAGCCCCAATGTTCCCTCCAGGCACTTTCAGTGTGGGTGCCTTCTCCACGTGGTTCCTGGTTTCCCTGCAGCGCTGAAGAGAATGTTAGCAAAGAGGTAACCGGCACAGCGAAAACAGTACTCAAAGACAGGGAGAGCAAGCTCTCTCTTGGCACTTTGGATGTGGGACATACAGCGAGATGTTTGCTGCTTTTGCGTTTGGCTGTTGGGAGATTTACAGCACAAAGATATCTAGTTGATTTGAAGCAGTTCCGAGAAAGTCTAAACATAATCGCCACTTCTCCCTCCTGGCACTTTCCATGTGGGAGATATAGCAGGATGTATATTGGTTTTGAGGACAACTCAATGGACAGTGTAGGGAGAAAAGTTCCTGGCTCCTTGAATGCCGTTCCTGGAGACACTGCGATCAATGAGGGAGATATGTCAAGATGTGTGTTGGTTTTGAGGACGGCTCTCTGGAGAGTCTTAGCAAAGAGGTCACAGGGATAATCAGAGCAATTCTCAGAGACACTGAGAACAAGCTCGACAATTCCCTCCTGGCACTTTCCCTGTAGGAGATACCGCAAGACGTTTCTGTAGATTGGGCACAGCGCTCTGCAGGGTGTTAGCAGAGACTTTCCCGGGACAGTGAAACCCTATGTCAGAGACACTGAGAAGAAGCCCCAATGTTCCCTCCAGGCACTTTCAGTGTGGGTGCCTTCTCCACGTGGTTCCTGGTTTCCCTGCAGCGCTGAAGAGAATGTTAGCAAAGAGGTAACCGGCACAGCGAAAACAGTACTCAAAGACAGGGAGAGCAAGCTCTCTCTTGGCACTTTGGATGTGGGACATACAGCGAGATGTTTGCTGCTTTTGCGTTTGGCTGTTGGGAGATTTACAGCACAAAGATATCTAGTTGATTTGAAGCAGTTCCGAGAAAGTCTAAACATAATCGCCACTTCTCCCTCCTGGCACTTTCCATGTGGGAGATATAGCAGGATGTATATTGGTTTTGAGGACAACTCAATGGACAGTGTAGGGAGAAAAGTTCCTGGCTCCTTGAATGCCGTTCCTGGAGACACTGCGATCAATGAGGGAGATATGTCAAGATGTGTGTTGGTTTTGAGGACGGCTCTCTGGAGAGTCTTAGCAAAGAGGTCACAGGGATAATCAGAGCAATTCTCAGAGACACTGAGAACAAGCTCGACAATTCCCTCCTGGCACTTTCCCTGTAGGAGATACCGCAAGACGTTTCTGTAGATTGGGCACAGCGCTCTGCAGGGTGTTAGCAGAGACTTTCCCGGGACAGTGAAACCCTATGTCAGAGACACTGAGAAGAAGCCCCAATGTTCCCTCCAGGCACTTTCAGTGTGGGTGCCTTCTCCACGTGGTTCCTGGTTTCCCTGCAGCGCTGAAGAGAATGTTAGCAAAGAGGTAACCGGCACAGCGAAAACAGTACTCAAAGACAGGGAGAGCAAGCTCTCTCTTGGCACTTTGGATGTGGGACATACAGCGAGATGTTTGCTGCTTTTGCGTTTGGCTGTTGGGAGATTTACAGCACAAAGATATCTAGTTGATTTGAAGCAGTTCCGAGAAAGTCTAAACATAATCGCCACTTCTCCTCCTGGCACTTTCCATGTGGGAGATATAGCAGGATGTATATTGGTTTTGAGGACAACTCAATGGACAGTGTAGGGAGAAAAGTTCCTGGCTCCTTGAATGCCGTTCCTGGAGACACTGCGATCAATGAGGGAGATATGTCAAGATGTGTGTTGGTTTTGAGGACGGCTCTCTGGAGAGTCTTAGCAAAGAGGTCACAGGGATAATCAGAGCAATTCTCAGAGACACTGAGAACAAGCTCGACAGTTCCCTCCTGGCACTTTCCCTGTAGGAGATACCGCAAGACGTTTCTGTAGATTGGGCACAGCGCTCTGCAGGGTGTTAGCAGAGACTTTCCCGGGACAGTGAAACCCTATGTCAGAGACACTGAGAAGAAGCCCCAATGTTCCCTCCAGGCACTTTCAGTGTGGGTGCCTTCTCCCACGTGGTTCCTGGTTTCCCTGCAGCGCTGAAGAGAATGTTAGCAAAGAGGTAACCGGCACAGCGAAAACAGTACTCAAAGACAGGGAGAGCAAGCTCTCTCTTGGCACTTTGGATGTGGGACATACAGCGAGATGTTTGCTGCTTTTGCGTTTGGCTGTTGGGAGATTTACAGCACAAAGATATCTAGTTGATTTGAAGCAGTTCCGAGAAAGTCTAAACATAATCGCCACTTCTCCCTCCTGGCACTTTCCATGTGGGAGATATAGCAGGATGTATATTGGTTTTGAGGACAACTCAATGGACAGTGTAGGGAGAAAAGTTCCTGGCTCCTTGAATGCCGTTCCTGGAGACACTGCGATCAATGTGGGAGATATGTCAAGATGTGTGTTTGTTTTGAGGACGGCTCTCTGGAGAGTCTTAGCAAAGAGGTCACAGGGATAATCAGAGCAATTCTCAGAGACACTGAGAACAAGATGGACAGTTCCCTCCTGGCACTTTCCCTGTAGGAGATACCGCAAGACGTTTCTGTAGATTGGGCACAGCGCTCTGCAGGGTGTTAGCAGAGACTTTCCCGGGACAGTGAAACCCTATGTCAGAGACACTGAGAAGAAGCCCCAATGTTCCCTCCAGGCACTTTCAGTGTGGGTGCCTTCTCCACGTGGTTCCTGGTTTCCCTGCAGCGCTGAAGAGAATGTTAGCAAAGAGGTAACCGGCACAGCGAAAACAGTACTCAAAGACAGGGAGAGCAAGCTCTCTCTTGGCACTTTGGATGTGGGACATACAGCGAGATGTTTGCTGCTTTTGCGTTTGGCTGTTGGGAGATTTACAGCACAAAGATATCTAGTTGATTTGAAGCAGTTCCGAGAAAGTCTAAACATAATCGCCACTTCTCCCTCCTGGCACTTTCCATGTGGGAGATATAGCAGGATGTATATTGGTTTTGAGGACAACTCAATGGACAGTGTAGGGAGAAAAGTTCCTGGCTCCTTGAATGCCGTTCCTGGAGACACTGCGATCAATGAGGGAGATATGTCAAGATGTGTGTTGGTTTTGAGGACGGCTCTCTGGAGAGTCTTAGCAAAGAGGTCACAGGGATAATCAGAGCAATTCTCAGAGACACTGAGAACAAGCTCGACAATTCCCTCCTGGCACTTTCCCTGTAGGAGATACCGCAAGACGTTTCTGTAGATTGGGCACAGCGCTCTGCAGGGTGTTAGCAGAGACTTTCCCGGACAGTGAAACCCTATGTCAGAGACACTGAGAAGAAGCCCCAATGTTCCCTCCAGGCACTTTCAGTGTGGGTGCCTTCTCCACGTGGTTCCTGGTTTCCCTGCAGCGCTGAAGAGAATGTTAGCAAAGAGGTAACCGGCACAGCGAAAACAGTACTCAAAGACAGGGGAGAGCAAGCTCTCTCTTGGCACTTTGGATGTGGGACATACAGCGAGATGTTTGCTGCTTTTGCGTTTGGCTGTTGGGAGATTTACAGCACAAAGATATCTAGTTGATTTGAAGCAGTTCCGAGAAAGTCTAAACATAATCGCCACTTCTCCCTCCTGGCACTTTCCATGTGGGAGATATAGCAGGATGTATATTGGTTTTGAGGACAACTCAATGGACAGTGTAGGGAGAAAAGTTCCTGGCTCCTTGAATGCCGTTCCTGGAGACACTGCGATCAATGAGGGAGATATGTCAAGATGTGTGTTGGTTTTGAGGACGGCTCTCTGGAGAGTCTTAGCAAGAGGTCACAGGGATAATCAGAGCAATTCTCAGAGACACTGAGAACAAGATGGACAGTTCCCTCCTGGCACTTTCCCTGTAGGAGATACCGCAAGACGTTTCTGTAGATTGGGCACAGCGCTCTGCAGGGTGTTAGCAGAGACTTTCCCGGGACAGTGAAACCCTATGTCAGAGACACTGAGAAGAAGCCCCAATGTTCCCTCCAGGCACTTTCAGTGTGGGTGCCTTCTCCACGTGGTTCCTGGTTTCCCTGCAGCGCTGAAGAGAATGTTAGCAAAGAGGTAACCGGCACAGCGAAAACAGTACTCAAAGACAGGGAGAGCAAGCTCTCTCTTGGCACTTTGGATGTGGGACATACAGCGAGATGTTTGCTGCTTTTGCGTTTGGCTGTTGGGAGATTTACAGCACAAAGATATCTAGTTGATTTGAAGCAGTTCCGAGAAAGTCTAAACATAATCGCCACTTCTCCCTCCTGGCACTTTCCATGTGGGAGATATAGCAGGATGTATATTGGTTTTGAGGACAACTCAATGGGGACAGTGTAGGGAGAAAAGTTCCTGGCTCCTTGAATGCCGTTCCTGGAGACACTGCGATCAATGAGGGAGATATGTCAAGATGTGTGTTGGTTTTGAGGACGGCTCTCTGGAGAGTCTTAGCAAAGAGGTCACAGGGATAATCAGAGCAATTCTCAGAGACACTGAGAACAAGATGGACAGTTCCCTCCTGGCACTTTCCCTGTAGGAGATACCGCAAGACGTTTCTGTAGATTGGGCACAGCGCTCTGCAGGGTGTTAGCAGAGACTTTCCCGGGACAGTGAAACCCTATGTCAGAGACACTGAGAAGAAGCCCCAATGTTCCCTCCAGGCACTTTCAGTGTGGGTGCCTTCTCCACGTGGTTCCTGGTTTCCCTGCAGCGCTGAAGAGAATGTTAGCAAAGAGGTAACCGGCACAGCGAAAACAGTACTCAAAGACAGGGAGAGCAAGCTCTCTCTTGGCACTTTGGATGTGGGACGTACAGCGAGATGTTTGCTGCTTTTGCGTTTGGCTGTTGGGAGATTTACAGCACAAAGATATCTAGTTGATTTGAAGCAGTTCCGAGAAAGTCTAAACATAATCGCCACTTCTCCCTCCTGGCACTTTCCATGTGGGAGATATAGCAGGATGTATATTGGTTTTGAGGACAACTCAATGGACAGTGTAGGGAGAAAAGTTCCTGGCTCCTTGAATGCCGTTCCGGGAGACACTGCGATCAATGTGGGAGATATGTCAAGATGTGTGTTTGTTTTGAGGACGGCTCTCTGGAGAGTCTTAGCAAAGAGGTCACAGGGATAATCAGAGCAATTCTCAGAGACACTGAGAACAAGATGGACAGTTCCCTCCTGGCACTTTCCCTGTAGGAGATACCGCAAGACGTTTCTGTAGATTGGGCACAGCGCTCTGCAGGGTGTTAGCAGAGACTTTCCCGGGACAGTGAAACCCTATGTCAGAGACACTGAGAAGAAGCCCCAATGTTCCCTCCAGGCACTTTCAGTGTGGGTGCCTTCTCCACGTGGTTCCTGGTTTCCCTGCAGCGCTGAAGAGAATGTTAGCAAAGAGGTAACCGGCACAGCGAAAACAGTACTCAAAGACAGGGAGAGCAAGCTCTCTCTTGGCACTTTGGATGTGGGACATACAGCGAGATGTTTGCTGCTTTTGCGTTTGGCTGTTGGGAGATTTACAGCACAAAGATATCTAGTTGATTTGAAGCAGTTCCGAGAAAGTCTAAACATAATCGCCACTTCTCCCTCCTGGCACTTTCCATGTGGGAGATATAGCAGGATGTATATTGGTTTTGAGGACAACTCAATGGACAGTGTAGGGAGAAAAGTTCCTGGCTCCTTGAATGCCGTTCCTGGAGACACTGCGATCAATGAGGGAGATATGTCAAGATGTGTGTTGGTTTTGAGGACGGCTCTCTGGAGAGTCTTAGCAAAGAGGTCACAGGGATAATCAGAGCAATTCTCAGAGACACTGAGAACAAGATGGACAGTTCCCTCCTGGCACTTTCCCTGTAGGAGATACCGCAAGACGTTTCTGTAGATTGGGCACAGCGCTCTGCAGGGTGTTAGCAGAGACTTTCCCGGGACAGTGAAACCCTATGTCAGAGACACTGAGAAGAAGCCCCAATGTTCCCTCCAGGCACTTTCAGTGTGGGTGCCTTCTCCACGTGGTTCCTGGTTTCCCTGCAGCGCTGAAGAGAATGTTAGCAAAGAGGTAACCGGGACAGTGAAAACAGTACTCAAAGACAGGGAGAGCAAGCTCTCTCTTGGCACTTTGGATGTGGGACATACAGCGAGATGTTTGCTGCTTTTGCGTTTGGCTGTTGGGAGATTTACAGCACAAAGATATCTAGTTGATTTGAAGCAGTTCCGAGAAAGTCTAAACATAATCGCCACTTCTCCCTCCTGGCACTTTCCATGTGGGAGATATAGCAGGATGTATATTGGTTTTGAGGACAACTCAATGGACAGTGTAGGGAGAAAAGTTCCTGGCTCCTTGAATGCCGTTCCTGGAGACACTGCGATCAATGAGGGAGATATGTCAAGATGTGTGTTGGTTTTGAGGACGGCTCTCTGGAGAGTCTTAGCAAAGAGGTCACAGGGATAATCAGAGCAATTCTCAGAGACACTGAGAACAAGATGGACAGTTCCCTCCTGGCACTTTCCCTGTAGGAGATACCGCAAGACGTTTCTGTAGATTGGGCACAGCGCTCTGCAGGGTGTTAGCAGAGACTTTCCCGGGACAGTGAAACCCTATGTCAGAGACACTGAGAAGAAGCCCCAATGTTCCCTCCAGGCACTTTCAGTGTGGGTGCCTTCTCCACGTGGTTCCTGGTTTCCCTGCAGCGCTGAAGAGAATGTTAGCAAAGAGGTAACCGGCACAGCGAAAACAGTACTCAAAGACAGGGAGAGCAAGCTCTCTCTTGGCACTTTGGATGTGGGACATACAGCGAGATGTTTGCTGCTTTTGCGTTTGGCTGTTGGGAGATTTACAGCACAAAGATATCTAGTTGATTTGAAGCAGTTCCGAGAAAGTCTAAACATAATCGCCACTTCTCCCTCCTGGCACTTTCCATGTGGGAGATATAGCAGGATGTATATTGGTTTTGAGGACAACTCAATGGACAGTGTAGGGAGAAAAGTTCCTGGCTCCTTGAATGCCGTTCCTGGAGACACTGCGATCAATGTGGGAGATATGTCAAGATGTGTGTTTGTTTTGAGGACGGCTCTCTGGAGAGTCTTAGCAAAGAGGTCACAGGGATAATCAGAGCAATTCTCAGAGACACTGAGAACAAGCTCGACAATTCCCTCCTGGCACTTTCCCTGTAGGAGATACCGCAAGACGTTTCTGTAGATTGGGCACAGCGCTCTGCAGGGTGTTAGCAGAGACTTTCCCGGGACAGTGAAACCCTATGTCAGAGACACTGAGAAGAAGCCCCAATGTTCCCTCCAGGCACTTTCAGTGTGGGTGCCTTCTCCACGTGGTTCCTGGTTTCCCTGCAGCGCTGAAGAGAATGTTAGCAAAGAGGTAACCGGCACAGCGAAAACAGTACTCAAAGACAGGGAGAGCAAGCTCTCTCTTGGCACTTTGGATGTGGGACATACAGCGAGATGTTTGCTGCTTTTGCGTTTGGCTGTTGGGAGATTTACAGCACAAAGATATCTAGTTGATTTGAAGCAGTTCCGAGAAAGTCTAAACATAATCGCCACTTCTCCCTCCTGGCACTTTCCATGTGGGAGATATAGCAGGATGTATATTGGTTTTGAGGACAACTCAATGGACAGTGTAGGGAGAAAAGTTCCTGGCTCCTTGAATGCCGTTCCTGGAGACACTGCGATCAATGAGGGAGATATGTCAAGATGTGTGTTGGTTTTGAGGACGGCTCTCTGGAGAGTCTTAGCAAAGAGGTCACAGGGATAATCAGAGCAATTCTCAGAGACACTGAGAACAAGATGGACAGTTCCCTCCTGGCACTTTCCCTGTAGGAGATACCGCAAGACGTTTCTGTAGATTGGGCACAGCGCTCTGCAGGGTGTTAGCAGAGACTTTCCCGGGACAGTGAAACCCTATGTCAGAGACACTGAGAAGAAGCCCCAATGTTCCCTCCAGGCACTTTCAGTGTGGGTGCCTTCTCCACGTGGTTCCTGGTTTCCCTGCAGCGCTGAAGAGAATGTTAGCAAAGAGGTAACCGGGACAGTGAAAACAGTACTCAAAGAGAGGGAGAGCAAGCTCTCTCTTGGCACTTTGGATGTGGGACATACAGCGAGATGTTTGCTGCTTTTGCGTTTGGCTGTTGGGAGATTTACAGCACAAAGATATCTAGTTGATTTGAAGCAGTTCCGAGAAAGTCTAAACATAATCGCCACTTCTCCCTCCTGGCACTTTCCATGTGGGAGATATAGCTGGATGTATATTGGTTTTGAGGACAACTCAATGGACAGTGTAGGGAGAAAAGTTCCTGGCTCCTTGAATGCCGTTCCTGGAGACACTGCGATCAATGAGGGAGATATGTCAAGATGTGTGTTGGTTTTGAGGACGGCTCTCTGAAGAGTCTTAGCAAAGAGGTCACAGGGATAATCAGAGCAATTCTCAGAGACACTGAGAACAAGATGGACAGTTCCCTCCTGGCACTTTCCCTGTAGGAGATACCGCAAGACGTTTCTGTAGATTGGGCACAGCGCTCTACAGGGTGTTAGCAGAGACTTTCCCGGGACAGTGAAACCCTATGTCAGAGACACTGAGAAGAAGCCCCAATGTTCCCTCCAGGCACTTTCAGTGTGGGTGCCTTCTCCACGTGGTTCCTGGTTTCCCTGCAGCGCTGAAGAGAATGTTAGCAAAGAGGTAACCGGCACAGCGAAAACAGTACTCAAAGACAGGGAGAGCAAGCTCTCTCTTGGCACTTTGGATGTGGGACATACAGCGAGATGTTTGCTGCTTTTGCGTTTGGCTGTTGGGAGATTTACAGCACAAAGATATCTAGTTGATTTGAAGCAGTTCCGAGAAAGTCTAAACATAATCGCCACTTCTCCCTCCTGGCACTTTCCATGTGGGAGATATAGCAGGATGTATATTGGTTTTGAGGACAACTCAATGGACAGTGTAGGGAGAAAAGTTCCTGGCTCCTTGAATGCCGTTCCTGGAGACACTGCGATCAATGAGGGAGATATGTCAAGATGTGTGTTGGTTTTGAGGACGGCTCTCTGGAGAGTCTTAGCAAAGAGGTCACAGGGATAATCAGAGCAATTCTCAGAGACACTGAGAACAAGATGGACAGTTCCCTCCTGGCACTTTCCCTGTAGGAGATACCGCAAGACGTTTCTGTAGATTGGGCACAGCGCTCTGCAGGGTGTTAGCAGAGACTTTCCCGGGACAGTGAAACCCTATGTCAGAGACACTGAGAAGAAGCCCCAATGTTCCCTCCAGGCACTTTCAGTGTGGGTGCCTTCTCCACGTGGTTCCTGGTTTCCCTGCAGCGCTGAAGAGAATGTTAGCAAAGAGGTAACCGGCACAGCGAAAACAGTACTCAAAGACAGGGAGAGCAAGCTCTCTCTTGGCACTTTGGATGTGGGACATACAGCGAGATGTTTGCTGCTTTTGCGTTTGGCTGTTGGGAGATTTACAGCACAAAGATATCTAGTTGATTTGAAGCAGTTCCGAGAAAGTCTAAACATAATCGCCACTTCTCCCTCCTGGCACTTTCCATGTGGGAGATATAGCAGGATGTATATTGGTTTTGAGGACAACTCAATGGACAGTGTAGGGAGAAAAGTTCCTGGCTCCTTGAATGCCGTTCCTGGAGACACTGCGATCAATGAGGGAGATATGTCAAGATGTGTGTTGGTTTTGAGGACGGCTCTCTGGAGAGTCTTAGCAAAGAGGTCACAGGGATAATCAGAGCAATTCTCAGAGACACTGAGAACAAGATGGACAGTTCCCTCCTGGCACTTTCCCTGTAGGAGATACCGCAAGACGTTTCTGTAGATTGGGCACAGCGCTCTGCAGGGTGTTAGCAGAGACTTTCCCGGGACAGTGAAACCCTATGTCAGAGACACTGAGAAGAAGCCCCAATGTTCCCTCCAGGCACTTTCAGTGTGGGTGCCTTCTCCACGTGGTTCCTGGTTTCCCTGCAGCGCTGAAGAGAATGTTAGCAAAGAGGTAACCGGCACAGCGAAAACAGTACTCAAAGACAGGGAGAGCAAGCTCTCTCTTGGCACTTTGGATGTGGGACATACAGCGAGATGTTTGCTGCTTTTGCGTTTGGCTGTTGGGAGATTTACAGCACAAAGATATCTAGTTGATTTGAAGCAGTTCCGAGAAAGTCTAAACATAATCGCCACTTCTCCCTCCTGGCACTTTCCATGTGGGAGATATAGCAGGATGTATATTGGTTTTGAGGACAACTCAATGGACAGTGTAGGGAGAAAAGTTCCTGGCTCCTTGAATGCCGTTCCTGGAGACACTGCGATCAATGAGGGAGATATGTCAAGATGTGTGTTGGTTTTGAGGACGGCTCTCTGGAGAGTCTTAGCAAAGAGGTCACAGGGATAATCAGAGCAATTCTCAGAGACACTGAGAACAAGATGGACAGTTCCCTCCTGGCACTTTCCCTGTAGGAGATACCGCAAGACGTTTCTGTAGATTGGGCACAGCGCTCTGCAGGGTGTTAGCAGAGACTTTCCCGGGACAGTGAAACCCTATGTCAGAGACACTGAGAAGAAGCCCCAATGTTCCCTCCAGGCACTTTCAGTGTGGGTGCCTTCTCCACGTGGTTCCTGGTTTCCCTGCAGCGCTGAAGAGAATGTTAGCAAAGAGGTAACCGGCACAGCGAAAACAGTACTCAAAGACAGGGAGAGCAAGCTCTCTCTTGGCACTTTGGATGTGGGACATACAGCGAGATGTTTGCTGCTTTTGCGTTTGGCTGTTGGGAGATTTACAGCACAAAGATATCTAGTTGATTTGAAGCAGTTCCGAGAAAGTCTAAACATAATCGCCACTTCTCCCTCCTGGCACTTTCCATGTGGGAGATATAGCAGGATGTATATTGGTTTTGAGGACAACTCAATGGACAGTGTAGGGAGAAAAGTTCCTGGCTCCTTGAATGCCGTTCCGGGAGACACTGCGATCAATGTGGGAGATATGTCAAGATGTGTGTTTGTTTTGAGGACGGCTCTCTGGAGAGTCTTAGCAAAGAGGTCACAGGGATAATCAGAGCAATTCTCAGAGACACTGAGAACAAGATGGACAGTTCCCTCCTGGCACTTTCCCTGTAGGAGATACCGCAAGACGTTTCTGTAGATTGGGCACAGCGCTCTGCAGGGTGTTAGCAGAGACTTTCCCGGGACAGTGAAACCCTATGTCAGAGACACTGAGAAGAAGCCCCAATGTTCCCTCCAGGCACTTTCAGTGTGGGTGCCTTCTCCACGTGGTTCCTGGTTTCCCTGCAGCGCTGAAGAGAATGTTAGCAAAGAGGTAACCGGCACAGCGAAAACAGTACTCAAAGAGAGGGAGAGCAAGCTCTCTCTTGGCACTTTGGATGTGGGACATACAGCGAGATGTTTGCTGCTTTTGCGTTTGGCTGTTGGGAGATTTACAGCACAAAGATATCTAGTTGATTTGAAGCAGTTCCGAGAAAGTCTAAACATAATCGCCACTTCTCCCTCCTGGCACTTTCCATGTGGGAGATATAGCAGGATGTATATTGGTTTTGAGGACAACTCAATGGACAGTGTAGGGAGAAAAGTTCCTGGCTCCTTGAATGCTGTTCCTGGAGACACTGCGATCAATGAGGGAGATATGTCAAGATGTGTGTTGGTTTTGAGGACGGCTCTCTGGAGAGTCTTAGCAAAGAGGTCACAGGGATAATCAGAGCAATTCTCAGAGACACTGAGAACAAGCTCGACAATTCCCTCCTGGCACTTTCCCTGTAGGAGATACCGCAAGACGTTTCTGTAGATTGGGCACAGCGCTCTGCAGGGTGTTAGCAGAGACTTTCCCGGGACAGTGAAACCCTATGTCAGAGACACTGAGAAGAAGCCCCAATGTTCCCTCCAGGCACTTTCAGTGTGGGTGCCTTCTCCACGTGGTTCCTGGTTTCCCTGCAGCGCTGAAGAGAATGTTAGCAAAGAGGTAACCGGCACAGCGAAAACAGTACTCAAAGACAGGGAGAGCAAGCTCTCTCTTGGCACTTTGGATGTGGGACATACAGCGAGATGTTTGCTGCTTTTGCGTTTGGCTGTTGGGAGATTTACAGCACAAAGATATCTAGTTGATTTGAAGCAGTTCCGAGAAAGTCTAAACATAATCGCCACTTCTCCCTCCTGGCACTTTCCATGTGGGAGATATAGCAGGATGTATATTGGTTTTGAGGACAACTCAATGGACAGTGTAGGGAGAAAAGTTCCTGGCTCCTTGAATGCCGTTCCTGGAGACACTGCGATCAATGAGGGAGATATGTCAAGATGTGTGTTGGTTTTGAGGACGGCTCTCTGGAGAGTCTTAGCAAAGAGGTCACAGGGATAATCAGAGCAATTCTCAGAGACACTGAGAACAAGATGGACAGTTCCCTCCTGGCACTTTCCCTGTAGGAGATACCGCAAGACGTTTCTGTAGATTGGGCACAGCGCTCTGCAGGGTGTTAGCAGAGACTTTCCCGGGACAGTGAAACCCTATGTCAGAGACACTGAGAAGAAGCCCCAATGTTCCCTCCAGGCACTTTCAGTGTGGGTGCCTTCTCCACGTGGTTCCTGGTTTCCCTGCAGCGCTGAAGAGAATGTTAGCAAAGAGGTAACCGGGACAGTGAAAACAGTACTCAAAGACAGGGAGAGCAAGCTCTCTCTTGGCACTTTGGATGTGGGACATACAGCGAGATGTTTGCTGCTTTTGCGTTTGGCTGTTGGGAGATTTACAGCACAAAGATATCTAGTTGATTTGAAGCAGTTCCGAGAAAGTCTAAACATAATCGCCACTTCTCCCTCCTGGCACTTTCCATGTGGGAGATATAGCAGGATGTATATTGGTTTTGAGGACAACTCAATGGACAGTGTAGGGAGAAAAGTTCCTGGCTCCTTGAATGCCGTTCCTGGAGACACTGCGATCAATGAGGGAGATATGTCAAGATGTGTGTTGGTTTTGAGGACGGCTCTCTGGAGAGTCTTAGCAAAGAGGTCACAGGGATAATCAGAGCAATTCTCAGAGACACTGAGAACAAGATGGACAGTTCCCTCCTGGCACTTTCCCTGTAGGAGATACCGCAAGACGTTTCTGTAGATTGGGCACAGCGCTCTGCAGGGTGTTAGCAGAGACTTTCCCGGGACAGTGAAACCCTATGTCAGAGACACTGAGAAGAAGCCCCAGTGTTCCCTCCAGGCACTTTCAGTGTGGGTGCCTTCTCCACGTGGTTCCTGGTTTCCCTGCAGCGCTGAAGAGAATGTTAGCAAAGAGGTAACCGGCACAGCGAAAACAGTACTCAAAGACAGGGAGAGCAAGCTCTCTCTTGGCACTTTGGATGTGGGACATACAGCGAGATGTTTGCTGCTTTTGCGTTTGGCTGTTGGGAGATTTACAGCACAAAGATATCTAGTTGATTTGAAGCAGTTCCGAGAAAGTCTAAACATAATCGCCACTTCTCCCTCCTGGCACTTTCCATGTGGGAGATATAGCAGGATGTATATTGGTTTTGAGGACAACTCAATGGACAGTGTAGGGAGAAAAGTTCCTGGCTCCTTGAATGCCGTTCCTGGAGACACTGCGATCAATGAGGGAGATATGTCAAGATGTGTGTTGGTTTTGAGGACGGCTCTCTGGAGAGTCTTAGCAAAGAGGTCACAGGGATAATCAGAGCAATTCTCAGAGACACTGAGAACAAGATGGACAGTTCCCTCCTGGCACTTTCCCTGTAGGAGATACCGCAAGACGTTTCTGTAGATTGGGCACAGCGCTCTGCAGGGTGTTAGCAGAGACTTTCCCGGGACAGTGAAACCCTATGTCAGAGACACTGAGAAGAAGCCCCAATGTTCCCTCCAGGCACTTTCAGTGTGGGTGCCTTCTCCACGTGGTTCCTGGTTTCCCTGCAGCGCTGAAGAGAATGTTAGCAAAGAGGTAACCGGCACAGCGAAAACAGTACTCAAAGACAGGGAGAGCAAGCTCTCTCTTGGCACTTTGGATGTGGGACATACAGCGAGATGTTTGCTGCTTTTGCGTTTGGCTGTTGGGAGATTTACAGCACAAAGATATCTAGTTGATTTGAAGCAGTTCCGAGAAAGTCTAAACATAATCGCCACTTCTCCCTCCTGGCACTTTCCATGTGGGAGATATAGCAGGATGTATATTGGTTTTGAGGACAACTCAATGGACAGTGTAGGGAGAAAAGTTCCTGGCTCCTTGAATGCCGTTCCGGGAGACACTGCGATCAATGAGGGAGATATGTCAAGATGTGTGTTGGTTTTGAGGACGGCTCTCTGGAGAGTCTTAGCAAAGAGGTCACAGGGATAATCAGAGCAATTCTCAGAGACACTGAGAACAAGATGGACAGTTCCCTCCTGGCACTTTCCCTGTAGGAGATACCGCAAGACGTTTCTGTAGATTGGGCACAGCGCTCTGCAGGGTGTTAGCAGAGACTTTCCCGGGACAGTGAAACCCTATGTCAGAGACACTGAGAAGAAGCCCCAATGTTCCCTCCAGGCACTTTCAGTGTGGGTGCCTTCTCCACGTGGTTCCTGGTTTCCCTGCAGCGCTGAAGAGAATGTTAGCAAAGAGGTAACCGGCACAGCGAAAACAGTACTCAAAGACAGGGAGAGCAAGCTCTCTCTTGGCACTTTGGATGTGGGACATACAGCGAGATGTTTGCTGCTTTTGCGTTTGGCTGTTGGGAGATTTACAGCACAAAGATATCTAGTTGATTTGAAGCAGTTCCGAGAAAGTCTAAACATAATCGCCACTTCTCCCTCCTGGCACTTTCCATGTGGGAGATATAGCAGGATGTATATTGGTTTTGAGGACAACTCAATGGACAGTGTAGGGAGAAAAGTTCCTGGCTCCTTGAATGCCGTTCCTGGAGACACTGCGATCAATGAGGGAGATATGTCAAGATGTGTGTTGGTTTTGAGGACGGCTCTCTGGAGAGTCTTAGCAAAGAGGTCACAGGGATAATCAGAGCAATTCTCAGAGACACTGAGAACAAGATGGACAGTTCCCTCCTGGCACTTTCCCTGTAGGAGATACCGCAAGACGTTTCTGTAGATTGGGCACAGCGCTCTGCAGGGTGTTAGCAGAGACTTTCCCGGGACAGTGAAACCCTATGTCAGAGACACTGAGAAGAAGCCCCAATGTTCCCTCCAGGCACTTTCAGTGTGGGTGCCTTCTCCACGTGGTTCCTGGTTTCCCTGCAGCGCTGAAGAGAATGTTAGCAAAGAGGTAACCGGCACAGCGAAAACAGTACTCAAAGACAGGGAGAGCAAGCTCTCTCTTGGCACTTTGGATGTGGGACATACAGCGAGATGTTTGCTGCTTTTGCGTTTGGCTGTTGGGAGATTTACAGCACAAAGATATCTAGTTGATTTGAAGCAGTTCCGAGAAAGTCTAAACATAATCGCCACTTCTCCCTCCTGGCACTTTCCATGTGGGAGATATAGCAGGATGTATATTGGTTTTGAGGACAACTCAATGGACAGTGTAGGGAGAAAAGTTCCTGGCTCCTTGAATGCCGTTCCGGGAGACACTGCGATCAATGAGGGAGATATGTCAAGATGTGTGTTGGTTTTGAGGACGGCTCTCTGGAGAGTCTTAGCAAAGAGGTCACAGGGATAATCAGAGCAATTCTCAGAGACACTGAGAACAAGATGGACAGTTCCCTCCTGGCACTTTCCCTGTAGGAGATACCGCAAGACGTTTCTGTAGATTGGGCACAGCGCTCTGCAGGGTGTTAGCAGAGACTTTCCCGGGACAGTGAAACCCTATGTCAGAGACACTGAGAAGAAGCCCCAATGTTCCCTCCAGGCACTTTCAGTGTGGGTGCCTTCTCCACGTGGTTCCTGGTTTCCCTGCAGCGCTGAAGAGAATGTTAGCAAAGAGGTAACCGGCACAGCGAAAACAGTACTCAAAGACAGGGAGAGCAAGCTCTCTCTTGGCACTTTGGATGTGGGACATACAGCGAGATGTTTGCTGCTTTTGCGTTTGGCTGTTGGGAGATTTACAGCACAAAGATATCTAGTTGATTTGAAGCAGTTCCGAGAAAGTCTAAACATAATCGCCACTTCTCCCTCCTGGCACTTTCCATGTGGGAGATATAGCAGGATGTATATTGGTTTTGAGGACAACTCAATGGACAGTGTAGGGAGAAAAGTTCCTGGCTCCTTGAATGCCGTTCCTGGAGACACTGCGATCAATGAGGGAGATATGTCAAGATGTGTGTTGGTTTTGAGGACGGCTCTCTGGAGAGTCTTAGCAAAGAGGTCACAGGGATAATCAGAGCAATTCTCAGAGACACTGAGAACAAGATGGACAGTTCCCTCCTGGCACTTTCCCTGTAGGAGATACCGCAAGACGTTTCTGTAGATTGGGCACAGCGCTCTGCAGGGTGTTAGCAGAGACTTTCCCGGGACAGTGAAACCCTATGTCAGAGACACTGAGAAGAAGCCCCAATGTTCCCTCCAGGCACTTTCAGTGTGGGTGCCTTCTCCACGTGGTTCCTGGTTTCCCTGCAGCGCTGAAGAGAATGTTAGCAAAGAGGTAACCGGCACAGCGAAAACAGTACTCAAAGACAGGGAGAGCAAGCTCTCTCTTGGCACTTTGGATGTGGGACATACAGCGAGATGTTTGCTGCTTTTGCGTTTGGCTGTTGGGAGATTTACAGCACAAAGATATCTAGTTGATTTGAAGCAGTTCCGAGAAAGTCTAAACATAATCGCCACTTCTCCCTCCTGGCACTTTCCATGTGGGAGATATAGCAGGATGTATATTGGTTTTGAGGACAACTCAATGGACAGTGTAGGGAGAAAAGTTCCTGGCTCCTTGAATGCCGTTCCTGGAGACACTGCGATCAATGAGGGAGATATGTCAAGATGTGTGTTGGTTTTGAGGACGGCTCTCTGGAGAGTCTTAGCAAAGAGGTCACAGGGATAATCAGAGCAATTCTCAGAGACACTGAGAACAAGATGGACAGTTCCCTCCTGGCACTTTCCCTGTAGGAGATACCGCAAGACGTTTCTGTAGATTGGGCACAGCGCTCTGCAGGGTGTTAGCAGAGACTTTCCCGGGACAGTGAAACCCTATGTCAGAGACACTGAGAAGAAGCCCCAATGTTCCCTCCAGGCACTTTCAGTGTGGGTGCCTTCTCCACGTGGTTCCTGGTTTCCCTGCAGCGCTGAAGAGAATGTTAGCAAAGAGGTAACCGGCACAGCGAAAACAGTACTCAAAGACAGGGAGAGCAAGCTCTCTCTTGGCACTTTGGATGTGGGACATACAGCGAGATGTTTGCTGCTTTTGCGTTTGGCTGTTGGGAGATTTACAGCACAAAGATATCTAGTTGATTTGAAGCAGTTCCGAGAAAGTCTAAACATAATCGCCACTTCTCCCTCCTGGCACTTTCCATGTGGGAGATATAGCAGGATGTATATTGGTTTTGAGGACAACTCAATGGACAGTGTAGGGAGAAAAGTTCCTGGCTCCTTGAATGCCGTTCCGGGAGACACTGCGATCAATGTGGGAGATATGTCAAGATGTGTGTTTGTTTTGAGGACGGCTCTCTGGAGAGTCTTAGCAAAGAGGTCACAGGGATAATCAGAGCAATTCTCAGAGACACTGAGAACAAGATGGACAGTTCCCTCCTGGCACTTTCCCTGTAGGAGATACCGCAAGACGTTTCTGTAGATTGGGCACAGCGCTCTGCAGGGTGTTAGCAGAGACTTTCCCGGGACAGTGAAACCCTATGTCAGAGACACTGAGAAGAAGCCCCAATGTTCCCTCCAGGCACTTTCAGTGTGGGTGCCTTCTCCACGTGGTTCCTGGTTTCCCTGCAGCGCTGAAGAGAATGTTAGCAAAGAGGTAACCGGCACAGCGAAAACAGTACTCAAAGAGAGGGAGAGCAAGCTCTCTCTTGGCACTTTGGATGTGGGACATACAGCGAGATGTTTGCTGCTTTTGCGTTTGGCTGTTGGGAGATTTACAGCACAAAGATATCTAGTTGATTTGAAGCAGTTCCGAGAAAGTCTAAACATAATCGCCACTTCTCCCTCCTGGCACTTTCCATGTGGGAGATATAGCAGGATGTATATTGGTTTTGAGGACAACTCAATGGACAGTGTAGGGAGAAAAGTTCCTGGCTCCTTGAATGCCGTTCCTGGAGACACTGCGATCAATGAGGGAGATATGTCAAGATGTGTGTTGGTTTTGAGGACGGCTCTCTGGAGAGTCTTAGCAAAGAGGTCACAGGGATAATCAGAGCAATTCTCAGAGACACTGAGAACAAGATGGACAGTTCCCTCCTGGCACTTTCCCTGTAGGAGATACCGCAAGACGTTTCTGTAGATTGGGCACAGCGCTCTGCAGGGTGTTAGCAGAGACTTTCCCGGGACAGTGAAACCCTATGTCAGAGACACTGAGAAGAAGCCCCAATGTTCCCTCCAGGCACTTTCAGTGTGGGTGCCTTCTCCACGTGGTTCCTGGTTTCCCTGCAGCGCTGAAGAGAATGTTAGCAAAGAGGTAACCGGCACAGCGAAAACAGTACTCAAAGACAGGGAGAGCAAGCTCTCTCTTGGCACTTTGGATGTGGGACATACAGCGAGATGTTTGCTGCTTTTGCGTTTGGCTGTTGGGAGATTTACAGCACAAAGATATCTAGTTGATTTGAAGCAGTTCCGAGAAAGTCTAAACATAATCGCCACTTCTCCCTCCTGGCACTTTCCATGTGGGAGATATAGCAGGATGTATATTGGTTTTGAGGACAACTCAATGGACAGTGTAGGGAGAAAAGTTCCTGGCTCCTTGAATGCCGTTCCTGGAGACACTGCGATCAATGAGGGAGATATGTCAAGATGTGTGTTGGTTTTGAGGACGGCTCTCTGGAGAGTCTTAGCAAAGAGGTCACAGGGATAATCAGAGCAATTCTCAGAGACACTGAGAACAAGATGGACAGTTCCCTCCTGGCACTTTCCCTGTAGGAGATACCGCAAGACGTTTCTGTAGATTGGGCACAGCGCTCTGCAGGGTGTTAGCAGAGACTTTCCCGGGACAGTGAAACCCTATGTCAGAGACACTGAGAAGAAGCCCCAATGTTCCCTCCAGGCACTTTCAGTGTGGGTGCCTTCTCCACGTGGTTCCTGGTTTCCCTGCAGCGCTGAAGAGAATGTTAGCAAAGAGGTAACCGGGACAGTGAAAACAGTACTCAAAGAGAGGGAGAGCAAGCTCTCTCTTGGCACTTTGGATGTGGGACATACAGCGAGATGTTTGCTGCTTTTGCGTTTGGCTGTTGGGAGATTTACAGCACAAAGATATCTAGTTGATTTGAAGCAGTTCCGAGAAAGTCTAAACATAATCGCCACTTCTCCCTCCTGGCACTTTCCATGTGGGAGATATAGCAGGATGTATATTGGTTTTGAGGACAACTCAATGGACAGTGTAGGGAGAAAAGTTCCTGGCTCCTTGAATGCCGTTCCTGGAGACACTGCGATCAATGAGGGAGATATGTCAAGATGTGTGTTGGTTTTGAGGACGGCTCTCTGGAGAGTCTTAGCAAAGAGGTCACAGGGATAATCAGAGCAATTCTCAGAGACACTGAGAACAAGATGGACAGTTCCCTCCTGGCACTTTCCCTGTAGGAGATACCGCAAGACGTTTCTGTAGATTGGGCACAGCGCTCTGCAGGGTGTTAGCAGAGACTTTCCCGGGACAGTGAAACCCTATGTCAGAGACACTGAGAAGAAGCCCCAGTGTTCCCTCCAGGCACTTTCAGTGTGGGTGCCTTCTCCACGTGGTTCCTGGTTTCCCTGCAGCGCTGAAGAGAATGTTAGCAAAGAGGTAACCGGCACAGCGAAAACAGTACTCAAAGACAGGGAGAGCAAGCTCTCTCTTGGCACTTTGGATGTGGGACATACAGCGAGATGTTTGCTGCTTTTGCGTTTGGCTGTTGGGAGATTTACAGCACAAAGATATCTAGTTGATTTGAAGCAGTTCCGAGAAAGTCTAAACATAATCGCCACTTCTCCCTCCTGGCACTTTCCATGTGGGAGATATAGCAGGATGTATATTGGTTTTGAGGACAACTCAATGGACAGTGTAGGGAGAAAAGTTCCTGGCTCCTTGAATGCCGTTCCTGGAGACACTGCGATCAATGAGGGAGATATGTCAAGATGTGTGTTGGTTTTGAGGACGGCTCTCTGGAGAGTCTTAGCAAAGAGGTCACAGGGATAATCAGAGCAATTCTCAGAGACACTGAGAACAAGATGGACAGTTCCCTCCTGGCACTTTCCCTGTAGGAGATACCGCAAGACGTTTCTGTAGATTGGGCACAGCGCTCTGCAGGGTGTTAGCAGAGACTTTCCCGGGACAGTGAAACCCTATGTCAGAGACACTGAGAAGAAGCCCCAATGTTCCCTCCAGGCACTTTCAGTGTGGGTGCCTTCTCCACGTGGTTCCTGGTTTCCCTGCAGCGCTGAAGAGAATGTTAGCAAAGAGGTAACCGGCACAGCGAAAACAGTACTCAAAGACAGGGAGAGCAAGCTCTCTCTTGGCACTTTGGATGTGGGACATACAGCGAGATGTTTGCTGCTTTTGCGTTTGGCTGTTGGGAGATTTACAGCACAAAGATATCTAGTTGATTTGAAGCAGTTCCGAGAAAGTCTAAACATAATCGCCACTTCTCCCTCCTGGCACTTTCCATGTGGGAGATATAGCAGGATGTATATTGGTTTTGAGGACAACTCAATGGACAGTGTAGGGAGAAAAGTTCCTGGCTCCTTGAATGCCGTTCCGGGAGACACTGCGATCAATGAGGGAGATATGTCAAGATGTGTGTTGGTTTTGAGGACGGCTCTCTGGAGAGTCTTAGCAAAGAGGTCACAGGGATAATCAGAGCAATTCTCAGAGACACTGAGAACAAGATGGACAGTTCCCTCCTGGCACTTTCCCTGTAGGAGATACCGCAAGACGTTTCTGTAGATTGGGCACAGCGCTCTGCAGGGTGTTAGCAGAGACTTTCCCGGGACAGTGAAACCCTATGTCAGAGACACTGAGAAGAAGCCCCAATGTTCCCTCCAGGCACTTTCAGTGTGGGTGCCTTCTCCACGTGGTTCCTGGTTTCCCTGCAGCGCTGAAGAGAATGTTAGCAAAGAGGTAACCGGCACAGCGAAAACAGTACTCAAAGACAGGGAGAGCAAGCTCTCTCTTGGCACTTTGGATGTGGGACATACAGCGAGATGTTTGCTGCTTTTGCGTTTGGCTGTTGGGAGATTTACAGCACAAAGATATCTAGTTGATTTGAAGCAGTTCCGAGAAAGTCTAAACATAATCGCCACTTCTCCCTCCTGGCACTTTCCATGTGGGAGATATAGCAGGATGTATATTGGTTTTGAGGACAACTCAATGGACAGTGTAGGGAGAAAAGTTCCTGGCTCCTTGAATGCCGTTCCTGGAGACACTGCGATCAATGAGGGAGATATGTCAAGATGTGTGTTGGTTTTGAGGACGGCTCTCTGGAGAGTCTTAGCAAAGAGGTCACAGGGATAATCAGAGCAATTCTCAGAGACACTGAGAACAAGATGGACAGTTCCCTCCTGGCACTTTCCCTGTAGGAGATACCGCAAGACGTTTCTGTAGATTGGGCACAGCGCTCTGCAGGGTGTTAGCAGAGACTTTCCCGGGACAGTGAAACCCTATGTCAGAGACACTGAGAAGAAGCCCCAATGTTCCCTCCAGGCACTTTCAGTGTGGGTGCCTTCTCCACGTGGTTCCTGGTTTCCCTGCAGCGCTGAAGAGAATGTTAGCAAAGAGGTAACCGGCACAGCGAAAACAGTACTCAAAGAGAGGGAGAGCAAGCTCTCTCTTGGCACTTTGGATGTGGGACATACAGCGAGATGTTTGCTGCTTTTGCGTTTGGCTGTTGGGAGATTTACAGCACAAAGATATCTAGTTGATTTGAAGCAGTTCCGAGAAAGTCTAAACATAATCGCCACTTCTCCCTCCTGGCACTTTCCATGTGGGAGATATAGCAGGATGTATATTGGTTTTGAGGACAACTCAATGGACAGTGTAGGGAGAAAAGTTCCTGGCTCCTTGAATGCCGTTCCTGGAGACACTGCGATCAATGAGGGAGATATGTCAAGATGTGTGTTGGTTTTGAGGACGGCTCTCTGGAGAGTCTTAGCAAAGAGGTCACAGGGATAATCAGAGCAATTCTCAGAGACACTGAGAACAAGATGGACAGTTCCCTCCTGGCACTTTCCCTGTAGGAGATACCGCAAGACGTTTCTGTAGATTGGGCACAGCGCTCTGCAGGGTGTTAGCAGAGACTTTCCCGGGACAGTGAAACCCTATGTCAGAGACACTGAGAAGAAGCCCCAATGTTCCCTCCAGGCACTTTCAGTGTGGGTGCCTTCTCCACGTGGTTCCTGGTTTCCCTGCAGCGCTGAAGAGAATGTTAGCAAAGAGGTAACCGGGACAGTGAAAACAGTACTCAAAGAGAGGGAGAGCAAGCTCTCTCTTGGCACTTTGGATGTGGGACATACAGCGAGATGTTTGCTGCTTTTGCGTTTGGCTGTTGGGAGATTTACAGCACAAAGATATCTAGTTGATTTGAAGCAGTTCCGAGAAAGTCTAAACATAATCGCCACTTCTCCCTCCTGGCACTTTCCATGTGGGAGATATAGCAGGATGTATATTGGTTTTGAGGACAACTCAATGGACAGTGTAGGGAGAAAAGTTCCTGGCTCCTTGAATGCCGTTCCTGGAGACACTGCGATCAATGAGGGAGATATGTCAAGATGTGTGTTGGTTTTGAGGACGGCTCTCTGGAGAGTCTTAGCAAAGAGGTCACAGGGATAATCAGAGCAATTCTCAGAGACACTGAGAACAAGATGGACAGTTCCCTCCTGGCACTTTCCCTGTAGGAGATACCGCAAGACGTTTCTGTAGATTGGGCACAGCGCTCTGCAGGGTGTTAGCAGAGACTTTCCCGGGACAGTGAAACCCTATGTCAGAGACACTGAGAAGAAGCCCCAATGTTCCCTCCAGGCACTTTCAGTGTGGGTGCCTTCTCCACGTGGTTCCTGGTTTCCCTGCAGCGCTGAAGAGAATGTTAGCAAAGAGGTAACCGGCACAGCGAAAACAGTACTCAAAGAGAGGGAGAGCAAGCTCTCTCTTGGCACTTTGGATGTGGGACATACAGCGAGATGTTTGCTGCTTTTGCGTTTGGCTGTTGGGAGATTTACAGCACAAAGATATCTAGTTGATTTGAAGCAGTTCCGAGAAAGTCTAAACATAATCGCCACTTCTCCCTCCTGGCACTTTCCATGTGGGAGATATAGCAGGATGTATATTGGTTTTGAGGACAACTCAATGGACAGTGTAGGGAGAAAAGTTCCTGGCTCCTTGAATGCCGTTCCTGGAGACACTGCGATCAATGAGGGAGATATGTCAAGATGTGTGTTGGTTTTGAGGACGGCTCTCTGGAGAGTCTTAGCAAAGAGGTCACAGGGATAATCAGAGCAATTCTCAGAGACACTGAGAACAAGCTCGACAATTCCCTCCTGGCACTTTCCCTGTAGGAGATACCGCAAGACGTTTCTGTAGATTGGGCACAGCGCTCTGCAGGGTGTTAGCAGAGACTTTCCCGGGACAGTGAAACCCTATGTCAGAGACACTGAGAAGAAGCCCCAATGTTCCCTCCAGGCACTTTCAGTGTGGGTGCCTTCTCCACGTGGTTCCTGGTTTCCCTGCAGCGCTGAAGAGAATGTTAGCAAAGAGGTAACCGGCACAGCGAAAACAGTACTCAAAGACAGGGAGAGCAAGCTCTCTCTTGGCACTTTGGATGTGGGACATACAGCGAGATGTTTGCTGCTTTTGCGTTTGGCTGTTGGGAGATTTACAGCACAAAGATATCTAGTTGATTTGAAGCAGTTCCGAGAAAGTCTAAACATAATCGCCACTTCTCCCTCCTGGCACTTTCCATGTGGGAGATATAGCAGGATGTATATTGGTTTTGAGGACAACTCAATGGACAGTGTAGGGAGAAAAGTTCCTGGCTCCTTGAATGCCGTTCCTGGAGACACTGCGATCAATGAGGGAGATATGTCAAGATGTGTGTTGGTTTTGAGGACGGCTCTCTGGAGAGTCTTAGCAAAGAGGTCACAGGGATAATCAGAGCAATTCTCAGAGACACTGAGAACAAGATGGACAGTTCCCTCCTGGCACTTTCCCTGTAGGAGATACCGCAAGACGTTTCTGTAGATTGGGCACAGCGCTCTGCAGGGTGTTAGCAGAGACTTTCCCGGGACAGTGAAACCCTATGTCAGAGACACTGAGAAGAAGCCCCAATGTTCCCTCCAGGCACTTTCAGTGTGGGTGCCTTCTCCACGTGGTTCCTGGTTTCCCTGCAGCGCTGAAGAGAATGTTAGCAAAGAGGTAACCGGGACAGTGAAAACAGTACTCAAAGAGAGGGAGAGCAAGCTCTCTCTTGGCACTTTGGATGTGGGACATACAGCGAGATGTTTGCTGCTTTTGCGTTTGGCTGTTGGGAGATTTACAGCACAAAGATATCTAGTTGATTTGAAGCAGTTCCGAGAAAGTCTAAACATAATCGCCACTTCTCCCTCCTGGCACTTTCCATGTGGGAGATATAGCAGGATGTATATTGGTTTTGAGGACAACTCAATGGACAGTGTAGGGAGAAAAGTTCCTGGCTCCTTGAATGCCGTTCCTGGAGACACTGCGATCAATGAGGGAGATATGTCAAGATGTGTGTTGGTTTTGAGGACGGCTCTCTGGAGAGTCTTAGCAAAGAGGTCACAGGGATAATCAGAGCAATTCTCAGAGACACTGAGAACAAGATGGACAGTTCCCTCCTGGCACTTTCCCTGTAGGAGATACCGCAAGACGTTTCTGTAGATTGGGCACAGCGCTCTGCAGGGTGTTAGCAGAGACTTTCCCGGGACAGTGAAACCCTATGTCAGAGACACTGAGAAGAAGCCCCAGTGTTCCCTCCAGGCACTTTCAGTGTGGGTGCCTTCTCCACGTGGTTCCTGGTTTCCCTGCAGCGCTGAAGAGAATGTTAGCAAAGAGGTAACCGGCACAGCGAAAACAGTACTCAAAGACAGGGAGAGCAAGCTCTCTCTTGGCACTTTGGATGTGGGACATACAGCGAGATGTTTGCTGCTTTTGCGTTTGGCTGTTGGGAGATTTACAGCACAAAGATATCTAGTTGATTTGAAGCAGTTCCGAGAAAGTCTAAACATAATCGCCACTTCTCCCTCCTGGCACTTTCCATGTGGGAGATATAGCAGGATGTATATTGGTTTTGAGGACAACTCAATGGACAGTGTAGGGAGAAAAGTTCCTGGCTCCTTGAATGCCGTTCCTGGAGACACTGCGATCAATGAGGGAGATATGTCAAGATGTGTGTTGGTTTTGAGGACGGCTCTCTGGAGAGTCTTAGCAAAGAGGTCACAGGGATAATCAGAGCAATTCTCAGAGACACTGAGAACAAGATGGACAGTTCCCTCCTGGCACTTTCCCTGTAGGAGATACCGCAAGACGTTTCTGTAGATTGGGCACAGCGCTCTGCAGGGTGTTAGCAGAGACTTTCCCGGGACAGTGAAACCCTATGTCAGAGACACTGAGAAGAAGCCCCAATGTTCCCTCCAGGCACTTTCAGTGTGGGTGCCTTCTCCACGTGGTTCCTGGTTTCCCTGCAGCGCTGAAGAGAATGTTAGCAAAGAGGTAACCGGCACAGCGAAAACAGTACTCAAAGACAGGGAGAGCAAGCTCTCTCTTGGCACTTTGGATGTGGGACATACAGCGAGATGTTTGCTGCTTTTGCGTTTGGCTGTTGGGAGATTTACAGCACAAAGATATCTAGTTGATTTGAAGCAGTTCCGAGAAAGTCTAAACATAATCGCCACTTCTCCCTCCTGGCACTTTCCATGTGGGAGATATAGCAGGATGTATATTGGTTTTGAGGACAACTCAATGGACAGTGTAGGGAGAAAAGTTCCTGGCTCCTTGAATGCCGTTCCGGGAGACACTGCGATCAATGAGGGAGATATGTCAAGATGTGTGTTGGTTTTGAGGACGGCTCTCTGGAGAGTCTTAGCAAAGAGGTCACAGGGATAATCAGAGCAATTCTCAGAGACACTGAGAACAAGATGGACAGTTCCCTCCTGGCACTTTCCCTGTAGGAGATACCGCAAGACGTTTCTGTAGATTGGGCACAGCGCTCTGCAGGGTGTTAGCAGAGACTTTCCCGGGACAGTGAAACCCTATGTCAGAGACACTGAGAAGAAGCCCCAATGTTCCCTCCAGGCACTTTCAGTGTGGGTGCCTTCTCCACGTGGTTCCTGGTTTCCCTGCAGCGCTGAAGAGAATGTTAGCAAAGAGGTAACCGGCACAGCGAAAACAGTACTCAAAGACAGGGAGAGCAAGCTCTCTCTTGGCACTTTGGATGTGGGACATACAGCGAGATGTTTGCTGCTTTTGCGTTTGGCTGTTGGGAGATTTACAGCACAAAGATATCTAGTTGATTTGAAGCAGTTCCGAGAAAGTCTAAACATAATCGCCACTTCTCCCTCCTGGCACTTTCCATGTGGGAGATATAGCAGGATGTATATTGGTTTTGAGGACAACTCAATGGACAGTGTAGGGAGAAAAGTTCCTGGCTCCTTGAATGCCGTTCCTGGAGACACTGCGATCAATGAGGGAGATATGTCAAGATGTGTGTTGGTTTTGAGGACGGCTCTCTGGAGAGTCTTAGCAAAGAGGTCACAGGGATAATCAGAGCAATTCTCAGAGACACTGAGAACAAGATGGACAGTTCCCTCCTGGCACTTTCCCTGTAGGAGATACCGCAAGACGTTTCTGTAGATTGGGCACAGCGCTCTGCAGGGTGTTAGCAGAGACTTTCCCGGGACAGTGAAACCCTATGTCAGAGACACTGAGAAGAAGCCCCAATGTTCCCTCCAGGCACTTTCAGTGTGGGTGCCTTCTCCACGTGGTTCCTGGTTTCCCTGCAGCGCTGAAGAGAATGTTAGCAAAGAGGTAACCGGCACAGCGAAAACAGTACTCAAAGACAGGGAGAGCAAGCTCTCTCTTGGCACTTTGGATGTGGGACATACAGCGAGATGTTTGCTGCTTTTGCGTTTGGCTGTTGGGAGATTTACAGCACAAAGATATCTAGTTGATTTGAAGCAGTTCCGAGAAAGTCTAAACATAATCGCCACTTCTCCCTCCTGGCACTTTCCATGTGGGAGATATAGCAGGATGTATATTGGTTTTGAGGACAACTCAATGGACAGTGTAGGGAGAAAAGTTCCTGGCTCCTTGAATGCCGTTCCGGGAGACACTGCGATCAATGTGGGAGATATGTCAAGATGTGTGTTTGTTTTGAGGACGGCTCTCTGGAGAGTCTTAGCAAAGAGGTCACAGGGATAATCAGAGCAATTCTCAGAGACACTGAGAACAAGATGGACAGTTCCCTCCTGGCACTTTCCCTGTAGGAGATACCGCAAGACGTTTCTGTAGATTGGGCACAGCGCTCTGCAGGGTGTTAGCAGAGACTTTCCCGGGACAGTGAAACCCTATGTCAGAGACACTGAGAAGAAGCCCCAATGTTCCCTCCAGGCACTTTCAGTGTGGGTGCCTTCTCCACGTGGTTCCTGGTTTCCCTGCAGCGCTGAAGAGAATGTTAGCAAAGAGGTAACCGGCACAGCGAAAACAGTACTCAAAGAGAGGGAGAGCAAGCTCTCTCTTGGCACTTTGGATGTGGGACATACAGCGAGATGTTTGCTGCTTTTGCGTTTGGCTGTTGGGAGATTTACAGCACAAAGATATCTAGTTGATTTGAAGCAGTTCCGAGAAAGTCTAAACATAATCGCCACTTCTCCCTCCTGGCACTTTCCATGTGGGAGATATAGCAGGATGTATATTGGTTTTGAGGACAACTCAATGGACAGTGTAGGGAGAAAAGTTCCTGGCTCCTTGAATGCCGTTCCTGGAGACACTGCGATCAATGAGGGAGATATGTCAAGATGTGTGTTGGTTTTGAGGACGGCTCTCTGGAGAGTCTTAGCAAAGAGGTCACAGGGATAATCAGAGCAATTCTCAGAGACACTGAGAACAAGCTCGACAATTCCCTCCTGGCACTTTCCCTGTAGGAGATACCGCAAGACGTTTCTGTAGATTGGGCACAGCGCTCTGCAGGGTGTTAGCAGAGACTTTCCCGGGACAGTGAAACCCTATGTCAGAGACACTGAGAAGAAGCCCCAATGTTCCCTCCAGGCACTTTCAGTGTGGGTGCCTTCTCCACGTGGTTCCTGGTTTCCCTGCAGCGCTGAAGAGAATGTTAGCAAAGAGGTAACCGGCACAGCGAAAACAGTACTCAAAGACAGGGAGAGCAAGCTCTCTCTTGGCACTTTGGATGTGGGACATACAGCGAGATGTTTGCTGCTTTTGCGTTTGGCTGTTGGGAGATTTACAGCACAAAGATATCTAGTTGATTTGAAGCAGTTCCGAGAAAGTCTAAACATAATCGCCACTTCTCCCTCCTGGCACTTTCCATGTGGGAGATATAGCAGGATGTATATTGGTTTTGAGGACAACTCAATGGACAGTGTAGGGAGAAAAGTTCCTGGCTCCTTGAATGCCGTTCCTGGAGACACTGCGATCAATGAGGGAGATATGTCAAGATGTGTGTTGGTTTTGAGGACGGCTCTCTGGAGAGTCTTAGCAAAGAGGTCACAGGGATAATCAGAGCAATTCTCAGAGACACTGAGAACAAGATGGACAGTTCCCTCCTGGCACTTTCCCTGTAGGAGATACCGCAAGACGTTTCTGTAGATTGGGCACAGCGCTCTGCAGGGTGTTAGCAGAGACTTTCCCGGGACAGTGAAACCCTATGTCAGAGACACTGAGAAGAAGCCCCAATGTTCCCTCCAGGCACTTTCAGTGTGGGTGCCTTCTCCACGTGGTTCCTGGTTTCCCTGCAGCGCTGAAGAGAATGTTAGCAAAGAGGTAACCGGGACAGTGAAAACAGTACTCAAAGAGAGGGAGAGCAAGCTCTCTCTTGGCACTTTGGATGTGGGACATACAGCGAGATGTTTGCTGCTTTTGCGTTTGGCTGTTGGGAGATTTACAGCACAAAGATATCTAGTTGATTTGAAGCAGTTCCGAGAAAGTCTAAACATAATCGCCACTTCTCCCTCCTGGCACTTTCCATGTGGGAGATATAGCAGGATGTATATTGGTTTTGAGGACAACTCAATGGACAGTGTAGGGAGAAAAGTTCCTGGCTCCTTGAATGCCGTTCCTGGAGACACTGCGATCAATGAGGGAGATATGTCAAGATGTGTGTTGGTTTTGAGGACGGCTCTCTGGAGAGTCTTAGCAAAGAGGTCACAGGGATAATCAGAGCAATTCTCAGAGACACTGAGAACAAGATGGACAGTTCCCTCCTGGCACTTTCCCTGTAGGAGATACCGCAAGACGTTTCTGTAGATTGGGCACAGCGCTCTGCAGGGTGTTAGCAGAGACTTTCCCGGACAGTGAAACCCTATGTCAGAGACACTGAGAAGAAGCCCCAATGTTCCCTCCAGGCACTTTCAGTGTGGGTGCCTTCTCCACGTGGTTCCTGGTTTCCCTGCAGCGCTGAAGAGAATGTTAGCAAAGAGGTAACCGGGACAGTGAAAACAGTACTCAAAGACAGGGAGAGCAAGCTCTCTCTTGGCACTTTGGATGTGGGACATACAGCGAGATGTTTGCTGCTTTTGCGTTTGGCTGTTGGGAGATTTACAGCACAAAGATATCTAGTTGATTTGAAGCAGTTCCGAGAAAGTCTAAACATAATCGCCACTTCTCCCTCCTGGCACTTTCCATGTGGGAGATATAGCAGGATGTATATTGGTTTTGAGGACAACTCAATGGACAGTGTAGGGAGAAAAGTTCCTGGCTCCTTGAATGCCGTTCCTGGAGACACTGCGATCAATGAGGGAGATATGTCAAGATGTGTGTTGGTTTTGAGGACGGCTCTCTGGAGAGTCTTAGCAAAGAGGTCACAGGGATAATCAGAGCAATTCTCAGAGACACTGAGAACAAGATGGACAGTTCCCTCCTGGCACTTTCCCTGTAGGAGATACCGCAAGACGTTTCTGTAGATTGGGCACAGCGCTCTGCAGGGTGTTAGCAGAGACTTTCCCGGGACAGTGAAACCCTATGTCAGAGACACTGAGAAGAAGCCCCAGTGTTCCCTCCAGGCACTTTCAGTGTGGGTGCCTTCTCCACGTGGTTCCTGGTTTCCCTGCAGCGCTGAAGAGAATGTTAGCAAAGAGGTAACCGGCACAGCGAAAACAGTACTCAAAGACAGGGAGAGCAAGCTCTCTCTTGGCACTTTGGATGTGGG